>NC_091469.1:17280600-17445600 GCF_036971445.1 Narcine bancroftii | reverse complement strand
CCTAAGCCCCTGCTCAATGACTCTGGAAACAATAATATCTATTTGTAAGCCTTACTTCTTTGAAGTAGAATATCACACCAGCAGTAAAGTTCTGACAAAGCACATAATTACATGAAAAATGAAATTTCATGCAATGACATTGTACTGTGGAGTGTGACATATTTCACTTCAAAGAGGAACATCAAGTGAAGAATTTATTGTCCAAGTGAATTCCCAATTGAACGTCAAACATGAAGTGCCTATTACTGACTACCTTTTGGTTTTCACAGATGCTGCCTGACCCGCTAAGTTCTTCAGTGTGTTGTTTCAGTTTTCCAGCATCAACAGACTTCCCAGTTCTCTCTGAATGTAAATGCCTGTAACATTACAGTATTGTCATAAGCAATCAAATGACACATTTTCTTGAGTTAACAGTAGTTCCATTGTATTATCTTCCCTTTTCCATTCATTCCCAATCCCATTTTTGAAGCTTTGCCACAATTCTACTGCATTAATAAATCCTAGGTGTTTTTTTGCCCCATCGATCCATAACTCACCATGGACGTCTAATTCTTCTGTGCCTTCTTTCCCTTTCATGACAGCATGAGGTCCATTCATATCTACCAATATTTGCAATTAGCTTGACAAACTAACAGCTTCTCCTCTGGCACCACTCACTGCCCAAGTGGAAAGTTTTGATATAGCAATCTCTTGGGGTTCAAGCTATGCCTTTGTAGGATACAAGGAACATTCTCCTAGTTTTTACCTTTTTACCTGATATATTTGATATATTGATGGATCTGTGTGTGCCACTTCCTCCTTTTGGCAAAAGAGAATGACAAATATTTGAACCTCCAAGGAATCAAGGGATGTGAATGTCGTGCACTGTTATACAGAAAAGCAGGCACAAACCTTGAAGACTGATCAACAGGCATTATTCCACTTAAAGTCCCTGCTGCAGTGAGCTGTAGCTCTGAGTGACTGACCTTGAGGAGCCAGATGTGACTTGTATCCCGGCAGATGATTGGCAGCTGACCGGGTGGAGCTTGATCCATTCCGGTCAATTGATTGACAGTTGGCCAGGTGTTGTCTTGTCCTCCAGTGGTCTTCCTGCAGGTATACAGGTCGCCCCCTGCAGAAGGCTAGTGGTATATCACCACATTCACCCACTTCTTTAAGATTATCCTGGGAGGGGAAGGGGGGAAGTTACATCCAATGTTCCGCAAGCCCCAAACATATATACATATTTACAAATTTAGATGGTCCGGCGGCCATTGGAGTCTCTGTGACCGTCACAGAGTTGGATTCTGGTCAAGGGTTGCTGAGTGTAAGTGGGGGCTAGTCAGGGGGACTGGGGCGGGAGCCGGAGTAGCTGGCATGGTGCCACATGCTGGAGTGGCCAGGGCAGCTGGAGTTGGACCAAGTGTGAGGTGTTGGATGGGTGGGGGTGGGGGTCATCCCCCATGGTTTGGATGTGTCTGGGTGTCTGGGGTCGGGAAGGCGCGGCAGGCCAACGTGGTCCTGGGTGCCTCTCCGCTATCCATGGGAGGGGAGGTGCATTGGGCCGGTGTGGTCCTGGAAAATGGAGGCTGTGGTGCTGCGGTGGGTGCTCCTGCTGGTGCCAGGTACATAAAGGAGATGTAATTGTGGTTGGCGTGTAGGAGGAACACCTGCTCGACGAGGGGGTTGGCCTTGTGAGCCCGCATGTGTCTACGCAGGAGCACCAGTCCTGGGGACGTGAGCCAAGCTGGGAGTGAGATTCCAGTCGCTAATTTCCTGCCTGTTGATCTCGACATTCATCATGGAGTGCCCGAGGCCGTGAGAGATGTCTCTGTACAGTGTGGTGGACGCTAGGACTATCTCACAGTCCCAGTCGCAGTTCCCTGACAGTGGAGACAAGTTATGGCCGGTGTCCTCTGCAGTCGTGGGGTGCATTGAGAGAGGTGAGTGTTGGCTGGTGGTGGTCTCCATAGGCATGGGGTGCAGTGGGTGGCAACCAGCGCCATCAGCAGGCATGGAATGCACCGGAAGGGTGGCCTGGTCAGCGCCCGTGTTGACCACATCGTCATTGTCATCATCGGTGCTGGTGAGGTCATCAGTGTGCGCACTGTAGGCTTGGAATGCCCCAAGTGGCTGTGGTGCCTGCGCCCGCCCAGCCCAAGACGGTGGCGCCACGTGTGGTGTGCATTGCCGGCCTTCGACTGCGCTGGTCGCACCGGAGGAAGTGACATCATGCCGTTGTCCACCTGTGCTGGTGATATTGTGGCGGGCGGTGGAAGTGACATCACTCATGATGTGGAAGTGACGACATTGTAGTCTGCAGATGTGGCGTCTTAGTGGGGCAGTGTTGACGCGGTCTAGGTATGGTCTGGATGCATGGTGAGCAAGGGGGCAATTGTTACCAGGGAGGCAGGAAGTCACTGTGGGGACAATGGCAGTTGCACGTGGCCAGGACCAGGAGGGAGGGGTATTGGTCGTAGAGGGCCACTGTGCTGCCAGCAGGTTTATAAAGGCCTACTTTAGTGTAGTGGCCTTTCTTTCCACATTTTGAGCAGAATTGGTTCCTGGCCGGGCAGTTTTGTCGCGACTGCCAATCTGACCCACATTGAAACCCACAGTACTTTCGTGGGCACGGGGCGCACGCTGCAGCGATGCTCATGTCCACCAGCTGGGTTTTGGGCCACAGCTGTGGTCTGTGCTGTCCATGAAGAGACATGGGAGAGTCTGGAGTTGAAGGGTTCGGTGTGTAGGACTGCTGCCTCCAGGGCTCAGAATACCCTTGCAGTTTTGGCCAGAGAGTAAATAGTGTCCTCCAGTATCTTCTGCCTGATGGCTCTCGAGCACAGAGCTTGGACGTAGGCATCCATGATCAGCCTTTTGACTTCTTTTTCTGTCACCTTGGATTCGGTCATGCATGGTCAGGCCAACTCGCAGGGCTCCCAAGTAGGACTCAGCTATTCCTGCTCTTGTTTCTCCTGTTCTCATATTGACAGGGCCATGTCAGTTATTCTCATCTTGTCCTTTCCTTCCACCAACTCTGAAAGAGATTCCCTTGCCTTCACCAACCAACCCATCCTCTCACCAATTTGCTCCACCCCTCCTTAAATATATTTGTCCTCCAAGTTGTTTTCTGCTCAGGTGTGGTCATTTTATCTGAGCTCTGTTTCACTTGCCATAGACGTCATTTCCACAGCTTGATGTCCTCAGCTATTTGTGTGGCCAAACAAAAAAAATCAATTTGCTGGAGATACTCAGTTGTTCTGGCAACATCCATGGAGTGAAAAATTCTCATTGCACCTGCTTCCCAACCCACTGAATTCCTCCAACAGTTAACATTTTGCTCCAGGTTCCAGAATCTGCTCTCTCTTGTGACTCTATTTTGTGCAGCCATACCTGCACAGTCACAGTTTTGCATATGAACAGACAAATTAGGGGCAACAGCAGGTGCCTTAGCATTCTGGGTTTGCACTGACATTAAGATCATGGATAGTCAGATTCTAACCTCAGCTTCAGATTCCAGACTCCCAGTTGTAATCATTCAGCCCCTTGTTCATTACAAATCATTCCACTTTTATCTTAAACACATTCTGCTTTCACCTTCCTTTGACATAATGATCTCAATTCATTGATAGATAGTGAAAGTGAAGAGATTAAAGATAACTAAAGCTTATTTCATTTTGAAGCTTGCAATGTGGTTAACATTGTTAACCTCAACATGATTATCCAACTGCACGAAAACCAACAAGGTCAGGTCAGATACAGCAATGAGCTCTCTGAACCCTTCTCCATTAACAATGGCGTGAAGCAAGGCTGTGTTCTCGCACCAACCCTCTTTTCAATCTTCTTCAGCATGATGCTGAACCAAGCCATGAAAGACCCCAACAATGAAGACGCTGTTTACATCCGGTACCGCACGGATGGCAGTCTCTTCAATCTGAGGCGCCTGCAAGCTCACACCAAGACACAAGAGAAACTTGTCCGTGAACTACTCTTTGCAGACGATGCCGCTTTAGTTGCCCATTCAGAGCCAGCTCTTCAGCGCTTGACGTCCTGCTTTGCGGAAACTGCCAAAATGTTTGGCCTGGAAGTCAGCCTGAAGAAAACTGAGGTCCTCCATCAGCCAGCTCCCCACCATGACTACCAGCCCCCTCACATCTCCATCGGGCACACAAAACTCAAAATGGTCAACCAGTTTACCTATCTCGGCTGCACCATTTCATCAGATGCAAGGATCGATAATGAGATAGACAACAGACTCGCCAAGGCAAATAGCGCCTTTGGAAGACTACACAAAAGAATCTGGAAAAACAACCAACTGAAAAACCTCACAAAGATAAGTGTATACAGAGCCGTTGTCATACTTACACTCCTGTTTGGCTCCGAATCATGGGTCCTCACCTACGGCTCCTAGAACGCTTCCACCAGCGTTGTCTCCGCTCCATCCTCAACATCCATTGGAGCGCTTTCATCCCTAACGTCGAAGTACTCGAGATGACAGAGGTCGACAGCATCGAGGCCACGCTGCTGAAGATCCAGCTGCGCTGGGTGGGTCACGTCTCCAGAATGGAGGACCATCGCCTTCCCAAGATCGTGTTATATGGCGAGCTCTCCACTGGCCACCGTGACAGAGGTGCACCAAAGAAAAGGTACAAGGACTGCCTAAAGAAATCTCTTGGTGCCTGCCACATTGACCACCGCCAGTGAGCTGATATCGCCTCAAACCGTGCATCTTGGCACCTCACAGTTTGGCGGGCAGCAACCTCCTTTGAAGAAGACCGCAGAGCCCACCTCACTGACAAAAGGCAAAGGAGGAAAAACCCAACACCCAACCCCAACCAACCAATTTTCCCCTGCAGCCGCTGCAACCGTGTCTGCCTGTCCCACATCGGACTTGTCAGCCACAAACGAGCCTGCAGCTGACGTGGACTTTTACCCCCTCCATAAATCTTCGTCCGCGAAGCCAAGCCAAAGAAAGAAGATCATGGATAGTCAGATTCTAACCTCAGCTTCAGATTCCAGACTCCCAGTTGTAATCATTCAGCCCCTTGTTCATTACAAATCATTCCACTTTTATCTTAAACACATTCTGCTTTCACCTTCCTTTGACATAATGATCTCAATTCATTGATAGATAGTGAAAGTGAAGAGATTAAATATAACTAAAGCTTATTTCATTTTGAAGCTTGCAATGTGGTTAACATACGTTGAAATAAAACCATCATGCCGGTGTGTCACAATGGGCAATGGAGGTTGGCTGTGTTGAGCGAGAAGTGTGTAAGAAACGAGCCAGTCCAGCAATGTCGCAGTGCAAACTTATTTATATAAAAACAAAAAAAAAACCCGTGATTCAAGCACCCACATCCTTTCCCTTTATCACCCGTGTCCGGCGGATTGGAAGTGACATGGTTTTCCAGTGCAAGGCTTGCCCCGTGTCTAAAGCCCCGCTAGATGCAGTTGCTTGTTTTCCTTTCCACGACGATTGGGGCCGTTTTACTCACTGCGTAGGTGAGCCATGATGTGTAGGTCAAATGCTACATGACCTCCCCCCAGAATAGGCATCAGCATTGGTAGTGGTCACTCAATTGCACTTTTTACAAGGTCTGCCTCATTTGCGAGGGGTCGGAATCATAACCAGCTGATCAATATCTGCTTGAAGCAGTCCACTGTCAAAGTTTCTTCTTGGCCCACAATGTCCAAGACACAAGTAATCCTGTTGTGCCAAATTATTTTATAAGGCCATTCATATGGCTGTTTCAGGGGTGTTCTGTGCAGTCCTCTGTGGACAAACATGAATCCACCCCATTGCAGGTCGTCAGGTACATACAATGGTACTATTCCATGGTGTTGTGTGGGTATTGGAGCTAAATTCCCTGAGTTTTTTGAGGATCTCCATTGGTGAGTCCTCTTGCTTGCGTGATGCTGGAACAAATTTTCCCAGTACCATAAGCACAGTGCCATAGACCACTTCAGCCAAAGATGCCACCAAATCCTCTTTGAGTGCCATGTTGATGCCCAGAAGGATCCAGGGGAGTTTGTCCACCTAGTCTTGTCCTCGGAGGCATGCCATCAGGGCTGATTTTGAGTACCTGTGGACTGTTCTACGAGGCCATTGGAATGTGGGTAGTATGCCATTATCCTTTGGAATTGTGTTCCTAGCAGCTGCGTTACCGCAGACTGTATGGTTGATGTAAATTGAACTCTTCTGTCAGAAGTAATGTGGGCAGGGAGACTCAGGTTGTAGCATACGTTTCAGCGTCATGTCTGCTATGGGAACTGCCTCAGGCCACCTGGTAAATCGGTAGACCATCATAAATAGGTACCTTGATCCTCTGAACACTGGTAGAGGGCCAATAATGTCTACATGCACATGCTCAAACCTCCAATGTGTTGGCTGAAAATGCTGTAATGGTGCCTTTAAGTGCCTTTGTATTTTAGACGCTTGCATGTTCTGGCCCAGAGACTCCCCTGTTTCCAGCGTGCATGCCACACAAACTGACTGGAAATTATTTTGACAGTTGCCCAAATTGAAGGGTGAGTTAACATGTACAAGGTGTGAAAAACATGGCAACTCCTGGCAACAGGAACGATGGGATGGGGTTGTCCCATTGCAATGCCCATTAGGCATGTCCTCTAAGAGGAGTCCAGTGACAACAGGGCAGTACGTAAGAATCTCCTTGTCCTGTTATTGTGCCTTTGCTAACATGGTAAAGTCCACTCCTAGTGACAAGGAATAAAATGACTGGATTCCAATCTGTGAAAGTGCATCAGCAACCACGTTGCTTTTCCCCGAGGTGTGCTTGATTATAGTGGAGCATTCAGATACGTATGACAGGTGACATTGCTGATGAGCAGACTATAGCTCCAACACTTTAGCAAATGCAAAAGTTAAGGAGTTTGTGATCTGTGAAGATGGTGAAAATGCCAGATTGCCAGGTATAGTGCCAGCAACTCCCTGTCAAGTGCACTGTTTGATCTTTGGGGGTTACAGATGATGGCTGAAAAAGGCTAGTGGCCTCCATTGGCTGACAACCAACTGTTCCAGAATGCCACTTACTGCTGCTTCAGAAGCATCAACTGTGAGGGCCGTAGGGATATCTATTTGTGGGTGAACAAGGAGCAGAGCTTTAGCTAGGGCAGTTTTGGTTTCATTGAAAACCTTTGTCATCTCATCTGACCACTCGACCTCTTTGGATTTGGTGGACATAGGGAAAAAAGAGGTCACATGATCTGGGCCGCAGATGGAATAAACTGGTGGTAGAAGTTAACCATACCGACAAATTCCTGTAAGCCTTTAACTGTGTCAGGTCTAACGAATTGTCAGATGGCTTGCACCTTAGCCGGTAGTGGTATGGCACCATGGCAGTTAATACGATGTCCGAGAAAATCAATAGTTGACATCCAAAACTGACATTTTGCCCGGTTGATTGTAAGTCCAAAATTGTCAAGACGGTGGCAGAGAATATGTAGTTGTGCTAGGTGTTCCTGCTGGAAGCAGCTGGCTCCAAGGATATCATCTAAGTAGATCAATAGAAAATCAAATCTGCACCCCCCCCTGTCTATAAGGTACTGGAAGGTTTGTGCCATGTTTTTCAGACCAAAGGCATTCAGAGAAACTCAAAGGCTGAACGGGGTGATGATGGCCATCTTCAGGATATCTTCTGGGTGAACCGGGACCTGATGATAACTTGACCAGATCAATTTGTAAGTTCACCAAGAAATCTTGTATGTGTGGGACTGGGTATCTATCGGTTGCATTGTTCAACCTCCTGTAGTCCCCACATGGTCTCCATCCTCCTGTGGATTTCGGGACCATATGGAGTGGAGAGGTGCACGGGTTGTCAGACCATCAAACAATCCCCACTTCTTCCATCCTTTGAAACTCCTACATTTTGAACAGGAGTTTGTCCAGTGGTTGTCTACTGGCCTGGGCATGTAAGGGATGTCCCTCTGTGGGGTTGAAATGCATCACACCATGTTTGAGTTTGGCCTTTGAAAACTGATGTGATAATGAACAGAAATTCTGATAAAACTCTGGCAAATTTGTTACTAGAGTCCAAGTGTGGAATTGGCAATTTTGCCTTCCCAAGGGAGAAAGTCTGAAAAGTTTTGATGTTCACCAGCTGTCATCCTTTAAGGTTCACTAACAAACCATGTGAATGGAGGAAATCCCCACCAGCAATGGTTGCAATACTACAGCCATGGTAAATTTCCTTTCAAAATGACTGACACCAAATTGTAATGGGATGGTTCGCGTACCATAGGTCCGGAAGGTGCTGTTGTTGGCCAGCCTTTTCTGTCCTAGTATTGTGGCCCGAGGGTGCGAGGACACTGATCTCTGTACCCGTGTCTACTAGGAACCTGCACCCTAGATATACAGGAGGCTATCCTGGTGACTAGCCACCAGAGCCATTAGTAATGGCTGGCCTGTTCATTTCCCAGAAATTAGCACTGTGTTGGCATTTGTGGGCCTTGGATCCCCACCTTCAGTGGTAGAAACACCAACCGGAATTGTTGTGGTCACTGGTCATTGATTCTGCCAGTCTTGTCACTAGGGTGTATTGCAGTTGTGTCCTTAGATGTGATGCAGTACTAATTTCAGCACTGGCTGCACCATGTTGCTTTGCGTGCCTTAGATTGTCTGCATGTACAGCTATCTTTGTAGACCCATGAAGTCCTCATTTGATAGGAGGAGGCAGATATCTTCAGGCCTCTACTCTAGAAATAGTTGTTAAAAAAGCAGACGTGGTCAATGGCCATCTGCCAGCACAAGCATACCACTCATCAATGCCGATGGTGTGTGGTCGCCCAGACCGTCCATAAGGAGCAAATGCGCAGCTCGTTCGCAGCGTGATAGGCCAACTATCTTCAACAACAGTATCTTAAGTGCTTCATACCTGTTGTTTTCCGGAGGATTCTGTAGATCAACCATTCAACCCACTGTTTCTTGGTCAAGTGCAGCCACCAAATAGTAATACTTCGTTTCATCTGCAAGAACGTCTATGACCTGGAATTGGGCCTCTGTCTGCTGAAACCATACCAGTGGTCCAGAATTCTGGCAGTATTAATGTCATTCATTATTTCTTTGGGTTCAAAAACCTTTGAATCATTGGAGTGACTAATATGGCGATGTGCCACAATGAGCAATGGAGGTTGGCTCTGTTGAGCAAGAAGTGTGAAAGAAACAAGTTGGGTCCAGCAATGTCGCAATGCGAACTCCTTTACTTAGAACCCAAAAAAAAAACATGTGATTCAAACACCCGTGCTCTTTTCAATTAATATGTTGTAATATCCACATCCAGCGGGGCAGAAGTGACGTGGGCTTTTGGTGTGAGGCTTGCCCCACATCTAAATTCCTGCTAGATGCTGTCGGTTGCTTTCCTGTCAACGACTGCTGGGGCCGGTTCGCTCACAGGTGAGCCATGCTGTGTAGATGCAATGCTACACCATGTTAATTGATATGAGTTATATGAATGAGAAGGTTTTCAGTCTTGACTTGGTTTCAGCAGTGGTACAATGCATTATCATTCTCAGGCCTTTATAGAACAATTATTTGTAAAACTATTTTCTCTTGTTCTTGAATCATTCTTGTTCAGTAGATTTTTGGTATTGGGCTGAAAATCATTAAGGTGATTTAAAACATTCCATCCAAAGTGAAGGTACTGTTCAAGTTGATTTTGCTTATTATTTTTAAATTCCTATGTAAGGCCTTGATGCCGTGGGATTCTGATTTTATAGCAGGAGGTCTCGACAGATCTTTTGAATGGCGGTGTGAAACTTGTAGACGACTTTCCAGGTTCTAGTATTTCCTCATTTCAAACTGTCTTCTTCAAGGAAACGTGGAGATGATATTCTGAATTACTATCTTATTAATCCAATACACCAAACTTTGTTGATGCAGCTTTATGTAGCTTTAATTAATTGATAAAATGATAAACATTTCACATAACTTCACCTTAAGATTTTCATAACAATGAAAAAAGAAAGGATATACTATATTTAAAGATATAATGATTTTCAACTTTAAAGAGATATACAAGAATAAAGAAGATGAATTCAAAGAAAATGATCTTGAGCTCATGTCTCCTTCATAGTTCATCAAAGAATGAGATGCGAGCTCTTAGTCTGTGTGGATATTACAACATATTACATCATAGTCACTATGGTAACACAACAAACAATACTTTTCTTAAAGAGACAAGCACAAAAGTAACAAGGAATCAATAACAAGGTTTTAACCTTTACACAACTGTGTACAGGAACCGAAAAAATCAACAGCTAAAGTCACCCACGGCTAGTCTTCTATTCCTCTGGAAACCAATTACAAAAAAAACGTGACAGACACTTTGAACTGTCAGCAGGTCCCTTGACCCACCTATCAGGACAAAGATTGCTACAGGGCATAATAGAGTGGAGAGTATAACAAAGGAATATATAGATGAAGAATTGTAATCTACTAAATGGGTATTAACCATCTCTATCTTTGAAGCAAATAATAAATCTGATGTATATAGTTTGATTTCAACCAAATCCAGTTGATATTGAGGCTAATAATTTGTACACTTTACCTCAGGGAATGCAATGATACATCATTTTCAGCAGGTAAAACTCAGAAGCATGACATTAAAAAAAAAGAATGAATTGTTACATTGGCATTTTCTACATGAGACTCATGTAAATAATAGTTCACATTTCAAGACATTTTCAAATGATAAACTTTTCATTCTTGAATAAATCATATTCCTGATCCACACGATGGATCACTGCTTTCCTGATTCCTGTGCTAATTAATATGATGGTGCAAATACTGAATTTTTACCACACTAAATTTCCCACTCTGGCTGTACATTTTTGAGCCACATTATTATGGCACAATATTAGTATGAACTGTAAAGAAGCTTTTCGTCTATTCACAGAAATCTTCTCATGATACTCGTTATTTTGTGGAAAATAAATTTATTCATATAACACTATCACATCAGTTAATTCCACCTAGCTTTCATACACTTTTCACCCTTTCTGTTGATTTGTTGAATGATTTCAATTTGGTTGTTTTTATATTTTCAGAAGTATCATGATCAATTAATTAATAGTACAATATGTAAAACAGTAGCATGCTAGAAGCAGTGGATCCAATAGCAACAGTATCTGGCTTCCAATCATTCTGAGCAACTGATTTCTTCTGATGCAATCTGGAGTACATAATCTGATTTGGATAACTCCACTGTTAACTTCAATCAAAATGGATATTATTTCTCATCTCCCTATCTTCCCAGTTGGCAATTCTTGCTTTTTTTTTGCACTACCATGCCTCACTGACAGGAAAGTGAATCTCAGTTATATATGTTCTGACAATGAATCTGAATTTTGAGCCTTCAAACAACAATTATTCTTCTTTCATTCCACCCACTTGACATGTTACCTAAGTTTACTTCCACTGAACTGATTTTTAGCACCTCAAAATTTCACATTCCATTCAACATCTGACACATTCTATAACCCTGGACACTTCTATCTGTTCTTTCCCCCCCCTCCCCTCACATCTCTAACCTTACCAAAGATTTATGGAGATCTTGGAGACAGCATATAACACAGTTTTTAAATTAATCATCACTGAAAGGACATTGTATGAACATCATCTACACAACTTTAGGACTGAATTTTTGACCAGCATTGATGTGACAGGCCAAACAATCTCCAATATTGTCCATTGTTAATGAAGCCAAAAGTTCCTTTGAAACATTGATTGACTTGTACTAAACACCCAGGATTTTCTCACGTAAGTGGTTGGACAATGATCGCTGTCAATTTTACAGCTGCACCCAACAATGTTCTCCACATAAACTCCAGCAGTGAAAGACAAATAGAGAATTCTCTACCAGTCTGCAGGGGAAGTCAGTCTATCTGATGAACTGTGGCAGTGTTAGACCAGGTGCAGAAATGTGAATCAATTCATTGCATTCCTTACACACCCAAGGATACGGAGTTCAGAAGATTTCATCATTTGTTGCCAAAGAAACTCTGCTGGAGGTATTCGGCAGGTCAAGCAGCATCAGTGGAAGAAGAAGAAAGGTCAATATTTCAAGCCAAAACTCTTTATTGAGACTGGCAAAATTTAGTACAGAAGAGAATGCTGCTCGCTCTACTGAGTGCCTTCATCAAAGTTTGTTTAGCTTCAATTACCAGCATCTGCAGTCTCCTGTGTATCTCATGATTAGAGTTGACTTGACTCATTCTCAATAAACTGTCAATCACAGGAGACAAAATATTACCACAGGCAATTATGGCAGAAGATCAAGCTAAGGAGCCCCCAAAGAGCAGGAGACAAGTGAAAGGGTCAGTTGGAGCAGAAAATGATTCCTTGCACAAGGACCACAGCTGGGAGGAACACTTACTGTCATCCAATTGAAGGCTACATTTGAAATACATTTTCCATCAGCAATCAGAGCAGTGTAGCTCGACAGGTTCAAACACCTTTGACCCCAACATGAGCGACCCTTCGGTCAGTGCTATAGCCATCAAGTTCCCTGATTTCTGGGTGCAGGAGCCAGAGACTTGGTTCAGCCATGCAGAGGCTCAGTTTCACCTCCGCCTGTGGATTTACTCAGACATGACCAGGTTCTACCATGTGGTCGCTGCCCTGGACCAGGCCACCACCAAACATTTGCTACACATCGTTCAACACCCACCCGTGGAAGATAAATATGGGACCACCAAGCGGGTGTTCATCAGCTTCCTCAGACTATCCAGGCACCAGCATGCCGCTCGGATGCTGCACCTTGACACCTTGGGGGACAGGTCCCCGATTGAGCTAATAGATGAGATGGTCACATGCATGGGTGATCACACCAACTGCCCACTTTTTGAGCACATCTTTCTTGACCATCTGCCTGAGGACATCCGGCCGCTACTGGCTCAAGAGAGCTTTGCTGACCCAAGGAAAGTTGCTCAGAAGGCTCAAGAGCTATGGCTCGAGCAATTCCCGGAGGCCTCAGCAGTCCAGCAGGTCACGAGTCACAGGCACGACAACTCCAAGGCTTCCTCTATCACTGTGATAGAACACCCGGTCCCTACAGGGGCCACAAAGAGTATAACCAGAGGGAAGGTATCTGCTACGGGCCTCTGCTTCTACCACCAGCGCTGGAGAGCCAAGGCTCGGAAATGTTGTCATCCCTGCTCGTTCCAGAGAAACAAGCAGGCTGGCCGCTGTTAATGGCTGTGGCAGCTGGCCTGAGACACAGCCTTCTTTACCTGCAGGACTCAGTCAGCAGCTGACATTTCCTCATCGACACTGGGGGCCAGATCAGCATCATTCCAGCCACGGCCATCGAGTCCAGGAACAGGCCTCGAGGACCGCCCATCCGTGCGGCCAATGTAACAGAGATCCGGACGTATGGAAACAAGACCGTCCACTTCCAGATCGGCTGGCAAAAGATCTCGTGGAGCTTCACCATCTCGTCCCATCCAACTGCCATCCTGGATGGTGACTTCCTCCTCACCCACAGGATCCTGGTTGACATTCAGGGTAGGTGTCTGGTAGATATCCGTACCTTTCAGGCCATTTGCCTTAACAGCTCCCACACAGGGCAGCCGCAGATGGTCATGATCAACACGCCCAAGGATGAGTTCCAGCGTATCCTGGATGAGTTTCCAGCCCTCCTCAAGCCACAGTTCACCGCTGCCTCAACGTGCCATGGGGTGTTCCATCACATCACCACCCAAGGCCCACCGGTCCGCAGCAAGGCACGCTGGCTCCTGCTGGATAAGCTCCAGATGGCGAAGGAAGAGTTTTTGCATCTGCTAGAGCTGGAGATCATTCGGCGCTCCGACAGCCCTTGGGCCTCACCACTCCACCTGGTGCCCCTGTGGAGACTACCGGCGGCTCAACGAGGTGACAGTTCCTGACCGTTACCCAATCCCTCATATCCAGGACTTTACGGCCAACCTGCACGGCACAAGGGTATTCTCCAAGGTTAAACTGGTGCGCGTGTATCACCAAATCCCGGTGCACCCCGAGAACGTACCCAAGACGGCCATCATCACACCCTTCAGCTTGTTTGAATTCCTTCACATGCCGTTCAGGCTCAAGAATGCCGCCCAGACCTTCCAGTGCCTTATGGACTCGGTGGACAGGGACTTAGATTTTGTCTTCATTTACTTGGACGACATCCTTGTTGCCAGCAGTGATCGAGCGCAACACAAGGCCCACCTACGCAGCCACTTCTCACGAATGGTCGACTTCAGCCTCACTATCAACCCAGCCAAGTTTCAGTTTGGGAAAGAGTCCATGCAGTTCCTGGGCCATACCATCACAGCCGAAGGAGCCACACCCGCCGCTACGAAGGTCGCCACAATCAGGGAGTTCCCATGCCCGGACAACCTCAAGGGGCTGCAGGAGTTCATGGGTATGGTCAACTACTATAACCGTTTCATCCCAGGTGCTGCGCGCATCATGTAGCTGTTCTTCACCCTCATCACAGCCAAACACAAAATGCTTGCCTGGACTCCAGAAGCCTTCAGGGCATTCAAGGCCATAAAGGATGCCCTCGTGAAGGCTACCATGCACGCCCACCCATACACCGACCTGCATATGCCTCTGTTACAGCTATTGGTGCCATCTTGATACAGCAAGTGATTGGACAGTGGAAGCCAATGGCATTCTTCAGCTGGCTTCTTCACCCACCAGAGTGCAAGTATAGTGCCTTCAACCGTGAGTTACTGGGCATGTACCTGGCAGTGTGGCATTTCAACTACTTCTTGGAGGGAAGGACTTTTACCATCTTTACCGACCACAAACCCCTCAAATCAGGTGCTCGCCATGGCAAAAGTCAGCCCGCCAGCAGCGTCACCTTTCCTTCGTGTCAGAGTTTACCAGTGACATTCAGCACAAGGCATGGAAGGACAAAATGGTCACCAATGCACTCACATGACTGGCCATCTGCATGCTGACGCCTGGCCTCGACTTCGACCAGCTCGACCTGGATCAGAAGTCCAAGGAGGAGATGTGAGCCTTCAGTACAGCGATCATGAGACTGCGGTTCCAGGATCTCCTGGCTCCTAGCGGTGAGGGCACAGTCCTGTGTGATGTCTCCATGGGTGTTGCGCGACCAGTGGTTCCCCAGCAGTGGCACAGGCAAGTCTTCCACCATATCCATGACCTTTCACACCTTTCCATCAGGTCCACAGCCAATATGGTGGAAGAGCATTTCATCTGGCATGGGCTGCGGAAGCAGATTGCGGGCTCAGCCAGAATGTGCACCCCTTGCCAGCTTTCCAAGGTGCACAGGCACACCAGAGCACCCGTACAGAAGTTCGAGCACATCCGGGAATGGTTCAGCCATATTCATGTGGACATTTTCGGGCCCTTACCCATTTCCTGGGGTAACCATTACCTTTTCACGGTGGTGGACCACACCACTCGTTGGCCCAAGGAGATCCCAATGCCAGACGCCTCCAAGGACTCCTGCTTCCAAACACTGTTGCACGGTTGGGTTACCCGGTTCTGTGTTCCGAATCACCTCACCAGCGATCAGGGTGCCCAGTTCACCTCTGCGCTCTGGGCACATCTCGCCAACGGGCTGGGGATCGAGCTACACTGCACCATGGCCTATCACCCACAGGCCAATGGGCTGGTCGAGCGACTACACCACCACCTTAAGTCAGCACTTATGGCCCGCTTCACCAGTCCCAACTGGGTGGACAAACTGCCTTGGGTGCTCCTGGACATCCACTTGATGCCCAAAGAAGATCTACAGGTGTCATCAGCCGAGCTGGTCTACAGCGCACTGCTATCGCTACCCGGTGAGTTCATCAGCGCACCTCACAAACCCCAGCAGTCACTGCATGAGCTACTCCCCCACCTCGGGGCCCAGTTGGGCTCCTTCGCACCCCTAACGCCACCCAGACATGGCACGTGGGCATCTTACGTCCCCAGTGAGCTGCACTTCGCGGAGTATATTTTTTATTCGGTGAGGCCCATCCACAGCACCTCTACAGAGGCCTTATGAAGGGCCGTAGAAAGTTTTCAAGTGTTCAGGGTCCACGTTCACACTGGACGTCGATGGTAGGAGGGAACTGTTTATGGTGGACAGGCTGATGCCAGCACATCTCGACCCCACCGAACTGGTACTTGTGGCCCAGCTAAAGAAGTGAGGCTGCCCGACTATAAAGGACATCAGCGCTGGTTCTGGTGGTGGGGGGGTGGATTGTGTGGCTGCATGCCATTAGGCAAGTGAACCAGCTCTGCTTGAAACACATGCGGCGGGGCAGCCGGCCAAAATGGTGCCATCAGTGGTTTCCCTGTCGACCTCGGCACCGGGCTCAGAAACCTGCTCTTGGGGACCCACGTGACGTCCTGGTAATGTCAGCGCCCCCAGCACGGTTCTCAGCCAGGTCTGGGCTGGGAGTATAAGGCCAGTCAAGCAGCCTGCAATAAATCAGTTCTGCTCACTGAGCTCAACCCGTCTGGTTGTGTATTATTTCAGTAGCAGAGTAGCTGCCACCACAATATGTCAATTTTAGCATGTAAAACTCATTGAAACACTTTGTAAATAATAATTGATTCCATCATTGTTACATTGGTAATTGAGACTCATGTAAATAACAAACCATTGTGGTTCAAGATTCAAGTTAATTTCAAATGATAATCTTTTTTATTCTTGAATAAATCATATTCCTGTTCCACACCTTGGATCACTGATTTCCTGATTCCTGTGCTAATTAATGTGATAGTATTGAATATTGAATTTTTACCACTTTAGTTTTAGAAACATCGAAAATAGGTCCAGGAGTAGGCCATTTGGCCCTTTAAGCCTATACCACCATTCAATATGATCATGGCTGATCAGTATCCGGTTCCTTGCCTTCTCCCCATACCCATTGATCCCCTTAGCCACATGGGCCAAATCTAACCTACTCTTAAATATTTTTTAAACTTTATTTATTTGAAAAATCATTAATTATAATACAAAATTCATTCCATAAAGAAAATTTAATATGTATATATTTTAAAAAAAAGAAAAAAGAAAAAAAATGAGAAAAAAATTCAAATCCCTACCCACCCCATCAGCCAGCTCCCTTTTTGGTATAGAAGAAATCAAAGTCGAATTCCATCAATTCAGGTAAAATCATCTCTCTACCAAACATTTTTTTCACCAAAGATCGATGTTGATAATAAACAAATAAAAGAATTTTCAGCCATATCAAAACGCTCTTTCAATTGATTGAAAGAAAGAAACTGTCCTTCTACAAAACAATCCTATAATGTTTTTATACCCTTAGAATCCCAACTCTTTAAATGACTATTAAACATTGAAAATTAATAAGCTGATAATTATATAATGTTAAAATTGCTAATTTACCTTTTGATCCCAAAATCTTATTTTTTAAAAATCGATAGTTTTAATAGATGTTTTAATATCGCCATATTATATTCTCTCAACAAATTTACATTCCATCAAAATATAAATTGATACTCCTTGACTTCAGAAATACAGGCTATCTCAACTTTAGCCCATCTCGGGGACTGTCCAAATCAATCAATCCACTAATAAATTTCAATTGAGCTGCTTCATAATAATTTTGAAAATTAGGTAATTGAAGCCCACCTAACACATATTTCCAAGTAAGTTTATTTAATGCTACCCATGGTAGTTCACCTTTCAATTAAAATTCTCTCCTAACTTTATATAAATCTTGAAAGAAACTCTTTGAAAGAGAACACGGTATTGATTGAAATAAATATTGAATAAGAGGAAAAATATTCATCTTAATACAAATAACTTGACCAATTAAAGTTATTGGAAGATCTTTCCACTTAATTAAATCTGCTTTAATCTTTTTAAATAATGGAACATAATTTAACTTGTATAAAGATTGATACTCAGTATTTACAATTATTCCTAAATATTTAATTTTATCAGACCATTTCAGTTTTTTAATATTTTAATACTCTGAATAATCTCCTTCTCCGACTGGCAAAATTTCACTCTTATCCCAGTTAACTTTAAATCTAGATAATGTTCCATAATGTAATAAACATTCTGGTAAATGTGGCAATAATTGTTCTGGGTTTGTTAAATATATCAAAATATCCTCTGCAAATAAATTAATCTTATACTCTTCATCCATAACTCTCATCCCTCTTATCTGTTCATTCTGCCTTATTGTTTGAGCTAAGTTCAATAGCCAATGCAAATAGAGCTGGTGACAATGGACAACCTTGTCAAGTTGAACACGTCAATTTAAATGATGATGAAACTTGACCATTTGTCACCACTCTAGCAGTCAGGTTGATGTTTGGCCTGGAAGTCAGCCTGAAGAAAACTGAGGTTCTCCATCAGCCAGCTCCCCACCATGACTACCAGCACCCCCACATCTCCATCGGGCACACAGAACTCAAAACGGTCAACCAGTTTACCTACTTCAGCTGCACTATTTCATCTGATGCAAGGATCGACAACGAGATAGACAACAGACTCGCCAAGGCAAATAGCACGTTTGGAAGACTACACTAAAGAGTCTGGAAAAACAACCACCTGAAGAAACACACAAAGATCAGCGTGTACAGAGCCGTTGTCATACCCATGCTCCTGTTCGGCTCAGAATCGTGGGTCCTCTACCGGCATCATCTACGGTTCCTAGAACGCTTCCATCAGTGCTGTCTCCGCTCCATCCTCAACATTCATTGGAGTGACTTCATCACTAACATTGAAGTACTCGAGCTGGCAGAGTCCACAAGCATCAAATCCACACTGCTGAAGACCCAAATGTGCTGGGTGGGTCACATCTCCAGAATGGAGGACCATCACCTTCCCAAGATCGTGTTATATAGCGAGCTCTCCACAGGCCACCGAGACAGAGATGCACCAAAGAAGAGGTACAAGGACTGCTTAAAGAAATCTCTTGGTGCCTGCCACGTTGACCACCACCAGTGGGCTGATATCGCCTCCAACCGTGCATCTTGGCACCTCACAGTTCGGCGGGCAGCAACCTCCTTTGAAGAAGACCACAGAGCCCACCTCACTGACAAAAGACAAAGGAGGAAAAACCCAACACCCAACCAACCAATTTTCCCTTGCAACCGCTGCAACCGTGCCTGCCTGTCCCGCATCAGACTTGTCAGTCACCAACAAGCCTGCAGTAGACGTGGACATACCCCTCCATAAATCTTCGTCCATGAAGCCAAGCCAAAGAAAAGAAGCAGTCAGGTTCATATATAAAGGTTTAACCCAACCAATAAAAAAAGACCAAATTTAAACTTCTCCAATACTTTAAATAAAAAATCCCATTCAACCCTATCAAAGACTTTTTCCACATCAAGTGGGCTGCTGTCAATATGCATTGACCAGGTCTGTGTGAAGACACTTTCAACAGGTCTCTATCTTTTTTCAGGATTACGGTAATTAAAGCACTAGAGCAAGATTCTGGTAACTCATACTGTTCAGTCACTTGTTGTAATACCTCCCCAAACACCAAAGATAAATCTTCATAAAAAGTTTTATAAAATTCCACCAAAAACCATCATCACCAGGTGACTTCCCATTTGGCATTTCCAACATAGCTGCCTTAATCTCTAATTCTGTAAACTGATCTTCCAGATCCATAGCGTTCTCCTCTTCTAATGCTGATAACGTTAACTTAGATAAATAAGAATCAATAGAACCACTATCTTTTTTCCGCTCAGAAGTATATAATTTTTTTTGTAAAATAAATAAAACTGGTAATTAATTTCCTGAGGTTTGTAGGTAACTGTTGAATTCTTTTTTTACAGCATTAATAATCCATGAAACCTGCCATGCAAGCACCTTATGTGCCCTCTCACCCAACTCATAATAACGCTGCTTAGATCAATTAATTAAATATTCAAATTGATAAGTCTGCAATGTATTATAACACAATTTCAATTTAGTCAAATCCAGTTTTTTTTATCTTCTGTCATTTCCTTCTGAAATTCCTTTTCCAATTCATCAATTTGCTTTTTTAATTCTAAATTTTCTGCCATATACTGCTTCTTAACTTTAGTCGTATAACTTATAATCTGTCATCTTAAATAAGCTTTTAATGCTTCCCATAACACAAAACAACTTTTTACAGAATTAACATTTTCAGACAAAAAAAAAAGTAATCTGTTCTTTAACAAAAATAATGAACTCTGGTTTTTTCAACAACATTGTGTTAAATCTCCATCTATAAGATGAACGTACCACTTCTGAACTTACATAAGAAAAAAATAATAAAGAAAGATCTGATATAACCCTGCTTTTATATTCTGCCTGTAATACCCTTCCTTGAAAATGTGCCGATACTAAAAAAAATCTATTCTAGAAAATAATTCATGTCAAGATGAATAAAAGGAAAAATCCTTCTCGGTAGGATTAACCATTCTCCAAATATCCACCAAATTTAAATCCTTCATTAAGGCCTTAATTTGTATCACCATCTTTGATTTCTTTATACTTTTGGGGATCTATTCAACAAAGGATCCAAGTCACAATTAAAATCTCCCCCAACTAAAATATTTTCATTAGCTTGATTTAATAACAAAAAAGCATCCAAAATAAAACACTCATTATCGATGTTAGATGCATAAACATTAAGCGAAGTCCAAGATTCAGTAAAAATTTTACAATTCACCTTTAAAATTTTTCCAGGAGTCCCTTCCATAGTTTGCAACTCAAAAGATGAATTCTTATGAATTAAAATTGCTACACCCCTTGCCTTACAATTAAATGAAGAAAAAAAACACATGCCCAACCCAAACTCTCTTCTTTTTCAGTCAAATGTGTTTCTTGTAAAAAGGCAATATCAATTTTCATTTTCTTGATATAAGCCAAAACTCACTTTCACTTAATCGGGTTATTTAACCCCTGAACATTAAAAGTTGCAAATTTCAAATTAGACATCCTTACAAACTAACAATATAATCACTTACTACAAAATATCATTCCCCTTCTAGTAAATTAAAACCACTCTCCCTCCCTTAAATATTTTTTTAAAAGAAAGTATATATAGAAAAAATTTTAATTATCCCCTCCCAAAAAAAACACGACCCAAAGGTAGTAACACCCAAAAAAACTGGGTGTGATAAACCCCACTAGTGGCAGATGACTATCAAAGTGCTATCCACCTCCCGGGCCAGAAATACATCATTCAATTCAATACTGTAAATATATTCAACCCAATGACTCCATTTCCAATGATTGTTCCAGATCTTCAATATCAATAAGACTTTGTGTTAAAACTTCTTTCTTTCCATTTTTCCCATTCTGCCCATTCTGCCCATTTCCATTTGCCCTCGACGGTGGTGAAACTCTTCCATGTCCTCATAAATCCGGTAATGAATTAGCAAAAATTAATGCATCATGATCATTTTCAAAAAATTGAGTTTTAAAGTTACCATAAAAGAGTTTTAACACAGCAGGATATCGAAAAGCAAATTTATAACCCATCCGCTACTGTATTTCTTTAGCCAAATTAAATTCCGGTTGTCGCCTCATAATTTCTTGACTCAAATTTGCGTATAAAAAAAATAAAAAAATAAAAATACTCTGTTATTTTGAATCGTCAGTGGAGATTGACTTTGTCGTGCCTTCTGTATTGCCAACCGTAATATCATTTCTCTGTCTTGATAGTTCAGGCACCGAACTAAGACTGCTCGTGGCAGTTATCCCGGTAATGGTTTCTTTCCTAAAGCTCTATGTGCCCTCTCCAATACCAAACCTTCTAAAATAACTCTTTGCCCAACACCTCAGGAATCCAACTCTTGAAAAATTTTATTGGATCAGACCCTTCAATGTCTTCTGGAAGATCCACAATTTTCACGTTATTTCTCCGACTTTGATTTTCCAATGAATCAATTTTTTTCAGTAAGTCTTTCTTACGAATGAATCTTCAACTTTCTCTATTTTTTCCTTATTATGTACAACTTGAATTTACATTCAGAAAAAGCTGTTTCAATTTAAAAACAATTTCTTGCACTGTATCCACTGATTTAATAGATTTACTGACATCCCTCTTAACTGTAGATATATCTTCAGACATATTAGATATTTTAGTTGTCACATCCAAAAATCCTTGAGTCATTTGTTTCAACATATTGTCCATATGATAGGCAATCTCTTCCAAGACTGTACAAACAGACTCCATTCCAGGATCCAATTCCACATCTTGAAGCCTACCTTCTCTAGACTCTACCTCCAATTGTTCCCGTGAACTGCTCATTAAAGGTAAGTCTTCCTCTTCTTCCATTGTTGTCGAGCCCTTGCCGGTGTAGTTGTGGGTCTGCACACCATGTTGGGACGCCGCCGCTCAGGCCCCCCCACAGCCCACACGTGATCCAGTAATTCACAGACCCTTGAGGGTCCGCACATGCCCGGCAAGGCCAGGGACTGCTTAGAGGCAGCTTCTGTCTCCATTTTGCATGTCCCCAGCTCAACTGATGCCAGCTCAGGCTCTTCTCTCAGCCGGGTCGCCTGCACGTCCGACATCGCGAGCGTGCGAATCAACTCTGGCCGAGCTCGTCAACAGGCTGGTGCCATCTTGTGGAGGCAAGGTTGGCGCCAGTGTAATACTCAGCCTGGCAGGAGTTCTCTGTGCCTTGAAGGTTCTAAACGACAATTCCGTGGCTTCAGCTGGACAGGTGGGCCTCAATTCTTTAGCACTTTTAAAAGGTAATTTCTTCTGTAATTGAGCTTTCGTTTTTTTTAACATTAGTCACCATTGTGACCCACTAATACTCCCAAAGATAAAGATACAACTTTTATTCACTTAGATAAACTTTAAAGATGGTGTTTAAAAAAAAACTGGCTGAGGAGTGGTGGGATCACACGTCTGCTCTCTACACCATCTTGCCACAACCCCCCTACTCTTAAATATTGACATGGAACTGGCCTCAACTACTTCCTGTGCCAAAGAATTCCACAGATCCACTGCCCTCTGAGAGAAGTTTTTCTTCATCTCAGTCATAGAAAAACTTCCTCCTTATCCTTAAACTGTGACTCCTGTTTCTTGTTTTTTTTCCCATCATTGGAAACAACCTTACCTGCATCTAGTCTGTCTAAACCATTGAGAGTTTTATATGTTTCCCACAGTGGAAGTAGCTGTACATTTTTGAGGTACATTATTGTGGCACAATATTAGTAAGAACTGTAAGGAAGCTTTTAGTCTGTTCATAGAAGAACCCTTTTCATGATACTTGTTATTTTGTGACAAATACATTTAAGAATATACACTACCACATCAGTTGATTCCACCTGGCTTTTATACACCAGGACTAAGATTTCTTCAGAAAATTCATCCTTTATACTCAATCTTTTCAGCATTAACAAAAGCAACAAAAGTATTAACACATCCATCTCTACTTTCCTTACTGGCTATACTACAAATCATCTTATCTGCTCTGGGGTTCTGATGAAGTTTATCCTGAATGACAATTGGAATCCCTGAAGAGGAGAGGTCTGATTTAATTCCAAGGCTGTAAGCAACAATGGCATCTGCTCATAGATCACCATATCCACGTGTGCTTGGAAATTCTGAGTGCCCTGACTGAGAAGCAAAAGTGTAATGAATGGTGGAATGTTTAGAGAAGGAGAAGGAATAATGCCATCAGGAGACAAATCAGCAGGTTCATCTTTAAGATTTATGCGGTACCATCTCAATGTTGTGTTCAGCCAGCTCAATGAACTGCAGGAAGACAAATCTATGAATTTCTGAGATCCATCCTTTCTTAAAAGCCCAAAATGACCACAGTAGCTGGCTGAAGTTGATTTGTAGTAATTTGCATATCCATGGAACATATTTATCATCCAATGGGTAACAGAATCAACCAGTCACCCTCCACTATCATCCTCTTCTGTCTGGAAGAACTGCAACTCACCCTCAACAACTTCTCTTTTAACATCTCCCACTTTCTTTAGATCAAAGGTGCAGCTCTGGCCTTTATAAATTACTTTTAAATTCTAGGGATAGTTCCCTGGACAGATTTTGTTTTAAAAAAACTAGGGGAACAAGATTTTCCACAACCATTTTTTGTAACTACATGGAATTCTATTCTGAAACGAGTGCATTCATCCTCTCTTTGTGCTTGCCATTCATTATTACAATTTAAGGTAGTACACTGGGCCCACTGTTCCAAAGTTCAATTTCTAAATTCTACTCTAATCTCTCTTATAAATGTGATGAATGTAAAACTGAAGAAGGTAACTCTATCAAATATTTTGGTCATGTTCTTCTCTTTCCAATTTTTGGGAAGGGGTATTTCGTACCTTGCCTTTAGTTCTAATATTAATTTGATTCCAACTCCTTTTACTGCTCTGTTTGGAATGTGGGCCATCTGGTTTTAATTCTGACTGCTTCTCAATCTCACGTAGTTGCCTGGCCTCCCATATCGTAAGAAGGGTGATTTTAATGAGATGGAAAGATGCTGTCCTTCCCACTCATTTTCAATGGTTGTCCAATGTAATGGCATGTCTGATTTTAGAAAAAAATTAGATGTTCCATTACTGAAATGAATCTTAACTTTGTTTCTTTGAGGTTCTTTTCTTAAGTATTTTCAAAACTTGTAAGATTATTTAGTTTTTGTTTTGTTTACCTTCCTTTTATTATTAGTTGTGGACTGTTTGTGTTGGTAGCCTCCGAAGGGATGAGATTGAATTAGATAGTTAGTATAGTGCTTTTCTTTTTACCTTTCTTTTTAATGTAACACAAGTCTCAGTATTATTTGTATTGTTACACGAGATTTGTTAATACTTTATTTTATTATGTACTTATGGAACATATATTTGGCAAAACCAATACAAATATTGAAAACAGAAAAGTGCAGCACTGGGTACCCACATGGGCCCTAGATGTGCCTATCTTTTTTGTTGGCTGAGTGGAACAATCTATGTCGCAAGCCTGACCAGGCAACAATCTACAACTCTTTCTTCTCAACCTTGATGACTACATTGGTACAGCATCCTGCCTCCATGATGAGCTCAATCATTTTATCACCTCACTGCCAACTTCGATCCTGCCTTCAAATTCACTTAGTTCATCTCCTGAACCTCTTTTCCCTTTCTCAATCTCTGTTTCCAATGTTATAAGACAGACTACCTACACAACATCTTTTACAAAGCTACTGACTCTCACACTGACTCTCTTACACCTCTTTCCACCCAGTCTCTTGCAAGGATGCAAGATCTTCCATGAGAGACTCATTCAGAAATTCATGAAGCATGGGATCTATGAAACCTTGCCTATGCAGATTCAGAATTGGCTTGCCTATAGAAAGCAGAGTGTCAGAGTGGATGATACAGGATCTACCTGGAGGTCAGTGACTAGTGGGTTCCACAGGGATCTGTACTGTGACCCCTTCTCTTTGTGACCTACACAAAGAAGAAGAGGATTGAGTCAGTATGTTTGCAGTCAACACAAAGGTTGGTGTTGTTGTGGATTGTGTAGGTTGTCATAGATTACAACAAGATATAAAGAGGATGCAGCATTAGGTAGAAGAGTGCCAGTTCAGTTAGAACAAGTGGGAAGTGATGCATTTTTCAAGGTCATATGAAGGCTGAATGCATAGTTAATGGGCAGAAATATTAACAGTGTGAAAGAGCAGAGAGTCCTGGGGTCCACATCCATAGATCTCGAAAGGTTGCTATGCAAGTTGATAATGTAATTTAGAAGGCTTATGGTATGCTAGCCTTCATTAGTCAAAGAATTAATTTCAAGAGTCATGAGGTAATGTTGCAGCTCTATAAAACTCTAGTTAGACAACACTTTGAATGTTACATTCAGTTTTGGTTGCCTCATTATAGGAAGGATGTGTCAGCTATGGAGTGGGTGCAGAGGAGATTAGAGAATGTGTTTTCTGAGGTAAGGTAAGCAGAGCTATGGCTTTGGAACAAATAAGGAGTAGAGGGGACTTACTATAGGTCTACAAGATTATGAGAGGTATAGATAGGTTGGACATGCAACATATTTTATCCAAGGCAAAAGTAGCAAACACTAAATGGCATCTGTATGAGGTGAAAGGAGTAAAGTTTTGGGGAGATGTCAGGAGTACGATTTTCACAGAGAGAGTACTGGGTGCCTCAAATGCATTGCAAGGGGTGGAAGTGGAGTCTGGTTCAACAGGTATATTTAAAAGACTCTTAGACAGGCCCTCCAAGTAAAGCAGCACTTTATCGATGAAGCTGAAGGGGTCATTTACTGCATCTGCTGTCCTCTACTTCAGGGAGACTAGATGCAGATTGGGATTCAAATTGATTCACTGAGTACCTTAATTCTGTCCACTGCAACAACCAGGATCTTCCAATTTGATTTCACTTCCCATTCCCATACTGACATGTCTATCCATGGCCGAATGGACTGACAAGTTCAAGATTCAAGATTTAATTTATTGTCATTGTAGTAAAACAGTGTCATATTACATGAAATTGCTTTTGCCTGCTCTAAGGCAGACAGATTCTCCTTTGGCAGAAATTGCCTGAACCGCCTCTTACAGACCGAAAGAGAAGCAAAAGAGAGTCCTCCAAGAGTCATCGAGTTCCCATAGATATGCCTCCAGTGCTTCCACAGCCTCCACAATCCAAACTATTGGGAACCCAAGCTCCAGATCCAAATCTCTGACATGGTCAGGAACCCTTCAGTGCCTTCAGCACCCCCTTACATCCTAGTTCTGATACCTTTTACCCTTTCAGCCAGTTTCGAGACAGTGTCCAGCAGCCTGCAGCCTGGCGTGAGTTTCTCACCTCAATTGTCAGCTGTCTGCTGCATGCATTGGCCTTTCAGCTGCAGACACCCTCCCTCGTCCGCTGCCATGGTCACCGTTCTATGGATGGATGAGGAGAAAGAAACTAAGCAGGAGGAAATCACCTGAAATTGGAGAATTCAATGTTGATGCACTTAGGTTGTAGATGATCCAGGTGGGGTGCTGGTCTTCAAATTTCTGTTTTTCCTCACCCTGGAATGGGAGGAGGGCACAGTCAAATGGGTCAATGTGGGAAGGGGCAGGGCAATTAAAGCAGCTTCCAAATAAGACTTCCAGCTGCGGACAATTTTTCATAAATTATGATACATGGAGTGACTGGAGCCTTGATGTTAACTGGATTACCTTGCAATAGTTTCCTCTTTGACTTTACCCAGATCTGTTGTCCTAATTGCCTCTGCAGTCTCTTTCACCCCTTCAGTAATAGAACTTCCCTCCTCCAGTACCGGCCTCCATGACCCTGTGAGCCCACTTGAGCAATGCCACAGTTCATTTTTTTTCTCTTATGGTTATCAAGTACATTCTACCCAATCAATGGGCTGGAGTAAGCAGACATATTTTAAACCAGAAGAGCCTTTCTGTACTTCTTTAGCTCACAATGACACCTCATGTCTTAATAATTTTCTAAACTTTTCAAGGATTTTGGAATTCACAAATTGCAAGATTATAAAGCTAATGGGTTCAGAGACACATCAGAAGAAATTCCATTTATTTGCACCCATATAGGTTAGAATGTCTATCCACTGGAAATGGATAATCTTTCACTAAATGATCTTACATGCTTGCCAATGTCTCCATTAAAAGCTTAGCAGAACGAAATAAACAATTGTAGAAAAGGGTCAGCAAAAAAGCAAAAAAAAAAGCATAAGTATGAGCATGGCCCATCAAACAAGAAGTCATTTTAAAAGATCATGACTGATATGGCTGTGGACTCAGCTCTACCTAATTGTCTTTTCCCCATAACCCTTAATTTCTTTACTATTCAGTAATCTAACTGTGCATTAAATTCATTTAATGAGGCAGATTCTAATGCTTCCTTGGGCATAAAATTCCACAGATTCACAACTCTCTGGGAAAAGCATTTTCTCCTCATGGTTGTCCAAAATTTACTCAGCTAAATCTTATGATCCCTTCTTCCTGTATCACATGCCAGTGAAAATATCTTCCCTGCTCCCCTCGTATCTATTCTTTTCATAATTTTATGTCTCCATGAGATACAACCTCATCCTTTTAAACTCCAATTAGTAAAGTTCTTGGCTCCTTAATCCTTCCTCATAAACAAACCTCCTCATCACTGGAATCAACCTAACAAACCTACTCTGCTCCACCTCCAAAGACAGTATGGAAACTAGAACTGCACGCAAACATAGGTTAATAAATCCCAAGAGCCTAACAAGGTAGTCTCTTGCACCATGAGGGACACTAGAGTAGAAATTGCAGGGGTCCTAGCAGTTATATTTAACATGTGAGGTGCTGGAGTTATAGTTAACATGGGTGAAGTGCTGGAGGATTGGAGAGTAGCTCATGTTATTCCATTGGTTAAAAATATCTATAAAAGTAACCTGTCAATTATAGGCCAATGAACCCGATATCAGTATTGGGTAAGTTATTGAAACGTGTTCTAAGAGATTGGATATGTAAGTATTTGGATAGACAGGGACTGATTATAGATAGCTAACATGGCTTTGTGCATAGTAGGTGATGTTTAACCAATCTTATAGAATTTACAAGGCGGTTACCAAAGGCTGTGGATGTTGTCCACAAGGATTTTAATGAGGTGGATGACAAGGTCCCACATAGGAGGTTAGTCAGGTAGGTTCAGTCACTTCATAATCATGGTGAAGTAGTAAATTGGATAAAATATTGGTTTCATGGGAGAAGCCAGAGAGTGGATGATTTCCTCTCTTATTGAAGGCCTGTGACCAGTGATGCTTCTCTGGAGAGTAGAAGATTGAGGGGGAGATTTGATGGAGGTGTTCAAGATTTTAAAAGGGACAGAGAGAGTCAACGTGGATAGGCTTTTTCAATTATGAGTGGGGGATATTCAAACCAGAGGCCATAGTTTGAGATTGCAGGGGGAAAATTATAAGGGGAACATGAGGGGAAATTTCTTCACGCATGGGATGTGGAATAAGCTTCCGGCAGATGTGGTTGAAGCAAGGACGTTATTTACATTTAAGGAAAGACTGTATAACTACATGGAGGGGAGAGGATTGGAGGGGTATGGACCAGGTGCTGGTCAATGGGACTCGGAGGGTGGGGATTTGTTCTGGCATGGACTAGTAGGGCCAAACTGGCCTGTTCTGTGCTGTATATGGTTATATGATTATAAGTATCAGTGCTGGGTCCACTGTTGTTTGTCATTTATATCAATAATTATGTGATAAATTGGATCAGCAAGTTTACAGAAGACACAAAGGTTGGAGGGAGAGTAGACAATATGAACTTTCAAACCTTGAAGAGGGATTTGTACCAACTGGAAAAATGATCTGAGAAATCACAGATGGAATTTAATGCAGTTTAATGAGAGGTGCTGAAGCTTTGAAGGGCAAACCAAAGTAGGACATTCACTGTAAAAAGGAAAGCACTGAGGAATGCAGTAGAACAGAGGAATCTAGGAATACAAATACATAATTCCCTGAAAGTGGTGTCACAGATACAGAGGGTCATAAATAGACCTTTTGACATGTTGGCCTTAAATCAAAGTATTGAGCATAGTAGTTGGGATGTTATGCTAAATTTGTATAAGAGATTGGTGAGACAAAATTGGTAGTGTGGGTGCATTTTTTGGACACCTCACTACTGGAAAGATATTAATAAGATTCAAAGCATCTAGAGGAGATTT
This sequence comes from Narcine bancroftii, assembly GCF_036971445.1. NCBI lineage: Eukaryota > Metazoa > Chordata > Chondrichthyes > Torpediniformes > Narcinidae > Narcine > Narcine bancroftii. The sequence continues at coordinate 17,416,030 of NC_091469.1, read as the reverse complement.
ATAAGGATATTGCTAGGACTTGAGGAACTGAGTTACAGGGAAAGATTAGATTTTAAATTTCGGATTTATTGTCAGAGTACATACATGACATCACATACAACCCTGAGATTCCATTTTTTCCTGCAGACATGGCAGAAATACCACTAAATGGTAGAGCAAAAAAAAACTTTACTCAGCATAAACATGTAAACAATTAAAAGAATTGTAAACAGATAAAACATGTAAACAAACTGTCTGCAATACAGAGAACAAAAGAAAATCAATAAAATATACAAGTAAGAATCTTTAAATGAGTCTCTGATTGAGTTTGTGGTTGAGGAACCTGATGGTGGAGGGTAGCAGCTGTTCTTGAACCTGGTGGTGTGAGTCTTGTGGCACCAAAACCTCTTTCCTGATGGCATCCGTGAGAACAGAGCATGTGCTGGGTGGTGTGGGTGTTTGATGATTGCTGCTGCCCTCCGATGGTAGTGTTCCCTGAAGATGTACAAAATAGCGGGGAGTATTTTATCTGTGATGTCCGAAGTTGTGTCCAGTACCTTTTGGAAGGCTTTATGCTCAGGTATGGTGTCCCCATACCAGACTGTGAAGCAGTTTGTCAGCACACTTTCCACCACACCTCTGGAGAAATTTGCCAGGGTGTCATACCAAATATCTGCAAACTCCTGAGGAAGTAGGTTAGGACATTATTCCCTGGAGTGCAGAAGAATGATGGAAGATTTGATAGAGGTATTCAAAATTATGATGAGTATTGATAGAGTAAATACAAACAGACTTTTTTTTCCATTGACGTCAGAAAGATAAAAACCAATAGACATGGATTAAGGTTGAAAGGAAAAAAAAATAAAGGTAACTTTAGGATAAACTCATGCAGAGACTGGTGGGATCATAGAATAAGTTACCAGCTGAACTGGTAAAAGCAGGCTTAATTTTGACATATAAGCAAAATTTGTACTGGTACATGGATGAGAGAAGTATGAAGTGATATGGCCTTGATTGCAGTTCAGTGAGAATAGGCATAATAATAATAATTCAGCACAGTCCAGAAGGGCCAAAGGGCCTGTTTCTGAGATGCAGCTCTCTATGGTTCTACTTTTCGACTTTAGATGTGGCCTCACCAGTACCCTGTACAATTGAAGAAGCATCTCCCTGCTCTTAGACTCAATCTTTCCAGCAATGAAGGCCACCATCCATTAGCTTCTTAATGATCTGCTGCACCTGCAAAATAACTCTTGGTGATTCATGCACAAGCACTCCTAGGCTCCTCTGCACAACAGTATTCTGCAAGTTTTAGCCATTTAAATAATTCTCAGATTTATTATTTTTCCTTCCAAAGAGGAAGAACTTACATTTATCAAAGTGGTACTCCATCCGCAAGACTCTTGCCCACTCACTTAACCTATTAATGTCTCTCTGTTGACTCTGTATCTTTTGGACAATTTGCTTTTCACTCAATGTTGTATCATCAGCATAATTAGATACACTGCCCTTGGATCCCTCGATGAAATCAGTGACGTACATTGTGAACTATTTTTGACCCAACACCAATCTCTGCAGCACACCACTAATCACTGAATAAATTTTTTAAAATCCTTGTTCCAAAGAGACGTCCTTTAATTCTGAGGCTGTGTCCTCTGATCCGAGACTCTCCCATAACTGGAAGCATCTTCTTCACATCCACTTTATCCAGACTTTTCAAAATATGGCAGGTAAATAAAAAGTTTGTAGATAAATGGCTTGAACTACTTATTATTTCTGCTTCCCAAAATGCTACATGACCAGCATTGTACTTCCAGCATTTTCCTAAAGTTGCATTCAACTTTTATTAGTGAGCACACAATTTCTGCCTCACAATGCTAGTTGGATTGACTGACAAGATAGAAACGTGCAGTGTAAATGTGATAGTCCACGACGTCAAAAACAGAAAAATACACACAGAACTATAGAGCATACAAAACATAGAGCATATATTAAGTTACACTAGTGGGAATGAGAGATATTGATGTCAGGTAGACAATGTCACCCTCGTCAATATCAAACCTCATTCAAAGATCACAGAGAAACAGTGCAGTATTTAAGGCATTTTCTGGCACACAATTCTATGAATTAATTGTTACAAGTACTGGTTTAACATCTGGCATTGCCTTTTCTTAAGTCAAGGTTAAGAAAGGTTAAGGTTGACATCAATCTTATGTACAAGTCATAATGAAGATAAATAATTTCTTACATATGAAATAAGCAAAAGTCTGGAAGGAGCAGTTCCAATACACTCTAATATCCATGTTCTGTATATCCGAGGGTTTAGTCTTTAATTAGCACATGTAAATGATCAGTCTCACAATAATATTCAGCCATCAACATTCACAAAGGGAAGGGAAATTTCTAGGCTGAGGTAGAATGGGAATGAAACTCTGTTGACACTTTTGAATTAATGTGCGTGCCCTAGACCCATTGACGAGTCAAATCATGGCTGATGGCTGTAAGGCTTAATCAGCTGTATTATCGCGGGAAACTATTCATGAATGGGCTCGCTCATTGACAGCTCTCGACTCGATTGACAGAACCATTAGTGCCTTTGAAAGCTTCAGCTTATGAAATGGGTTTGGATGATGGGTTTGAATTATCAGTTTAATCGGTGATCCAGCCTGTCTGGAGGAAGCAGGGAGCTCCTCATTAAACATACACATAGGTTTTTTTTCCCTAACACCAGTTTTTTTAAGGCAAGGAAATAAAGACAAAATCATTGGTGCTTTTTTCTTAAAAATTGCCATTTTTGTATGGCTCAAAGTGGAATCTTTACATAAACATTGCAAGTCTAATTGAAAGAAGTGCAGAATGAGGACAAAGTGATTTTTTTACCTGCTCAACTCTTCTCTTTTCCGATGGACAATATGTAATGGCCATGTTCATCTCATTGCTGTTGATGAATTTGATACAATATTCAAATCCAGAATGAAGGCACAATGGAAATTGATAGGAACTTAAAGAGGATTCTTAAATATGGATTGATAATTGGACAATTGTTAAATGATTGGTACCTAAATAGTGGAGTGAATGTCTGTTTGGAAAGGTTTCTTTGCCATATTTTTAGATTTCTTACTGAACCTCATACTTGGAAAAAATGTTGCCTATGTACTGAATAGACATCTTTGTGGACTTCTCATAAACATACTTTCTCTCTGCACATTGGTAAACTTGAACTGAACTCTTTTTGTCCTGTTTTATATTATGACAATGTAAAAGATGAGAAAAAAAATCAAATGATTCAATAGGAATAAATAATCACCCTGAAATCACAAAAAAAAACTACTCAATGATGGGATCGACACCAAAACAAATTCCTAATTTTCAAAATTAGTGTTGTATGTTATATTGTTATTTTTCCAATGCAAGTGTTGTAGTTTGGATTTGGGCAACATTGAAAGAATAAAGGATCAGAGTCAACACTTGCCTCTCAACATAAATTGCTGACAAACCAGCCTTGCTCTTTGTCAGATATATTCTTAGATGCAAAGAGCTGGTAACCAGGACACCTGATTCTGCTCAGAGGTTTGAGGCCCAGAGGGCCATCCATCAACAAGTTCATTGCTCTGTTTATCATCAATACCCCTCCCTGGTTGAGAAGCACAGTGTCTATCCATCTGCATGACCATCCACCATCCAGGACTCCCTGCACTGCTTGCCATAAGCTCCAGTTACATGACAATGGCATTGGATGATGGTGATAAAGTGATCAATTGTTTCCTTCAGAGGTATTCCTGCGTTTTTCAAAATATGTTTATTGTGCACTTTAGCATAAGATCCTTCACATAAAACAGATAATTCTATGTGTAGATGAACTCTGATATTTCAGGTTTCCAGCATATGCAACATTTTACTTTGATATTAAAATGATAGGAGGTCAGTTGAAAAATCCTTGAGAGAGGCAACCCTGCATTATGGAGGGTTCACATTCCTAGAAAACTGTCTGCATCATGCTTTTCCAGAACATAAATCAATATTTCCAATCGAATCCAATGTTATAAATGGAAATATGTTCCCTTGAGACTTTTTTTTCTCAACTGTGATGTTGGATACCATAGCTGGTTGTTAATGCAAGGGAGTCACTGAAGAAATTGCCTTGTCAGTTGCTCGTCTCCAATGTAGCCAGAAGCTGCATTTGGAGACAGAAGACTGCAGATGCTATAGCAACTTGCAATTAAACTTGTTGCCCTGTTTCATACAGCCTGAAAATAAATAATATGGAAAATGCCAGAAAAAAAACTTTCTACACTGTGAAACGAACCTATCTCACGAACATGTTGGGAAAAATTAAACATACATTTTTTTTCTTTCTTTTACAATTCATGTTCACCTATTTATTTTTAGTTAAAGTTTGTTTGTTTGTTTGTTTATTTATTTTACCTCAAATTTGAAGAGTGAATTTAATTCAAAATTTCATTTTTTTTGGGTGATGATTTGTGAAATACCCAATGCAAAGGAGATTTTTATAACTCAAAAGTGTGTAACTGACAGGTCACCCATTTTAAATTTCTGAACAAAGAGTGCCACAGAAAACAGTGAATAAAATTAACCAAATGAGCTTCCTTGATCATTTTTACATTCCAATATTACTGGCTGAAGACACAGAGGCTGATGGAAAACATATAGTGTGCTAACTGGCATAATGCTGGAAGAGATATCAGAATTGGTGTTTATCAATGTCTCATTCAATATGCACTAATCTAAGAAGTAGTGTATCTCTTTTAAACAAGATTGATACTCCAATTGCTTCAAGACCAAGATACAGTAGGTACAGCACCAGGGGAGATTCTAGAAGCTATCCTTCACTAATCTCCTAACATAAAATGATGTCACACTGGCTGTGCAATCAAATCCCAGCACAAGGTTTAATACTGATGTACTTGAAAAAAACTTTGCAATTTCATGAAAAATCACTCAAAAATAATAGCTTGCCTCAAGCAAATGATATAAAGTTCCTCAACATAACACAAGGTTTATAAAGTAACTTGGCTTCAGGCTTCAGACTTCAGACTCTTAGATATAGTTTTATTTGGAAGAGAAGCTGAATACATTTTTCTGGATGTTGTTAACAAATAGTTGTGTTAATTTAAATAGTTTACACGTTATTAAATGAGGCTTTGAAAAATTTGGACCGAGTTAGAATATAGAAGCTATGAAGCAATAAAACAAATGGCAGCATTCCAACCAAATCTTTAAAAAAACACTAAATGCTGGAGGAACTCAGCAGATCAGGCAGAATTCACAGAAAGCAGTTGATAGTCAATCTGAAATAATGAGCATCTATTTTCTTGCTTGGTTGCTGCCCTAATCAATTGAGTTTCACCAGCATTTTATGGGTTGCTCCAGTTCTCTAGCAAATGCAGTCTCCCTTGTTTTTTTCAAGTTTTCATTAATTTTGTTCAAAAACTCGCCTCTTGAAATTTCAATTTGTTTAAGTTGTCAAATGTATTTGTTGAGAAAGATTTTTTTTAAATGGGATGAGTGTCAGATCAGTATTAAAGAGTGCTTCATGGTCAGCGCTGAGTTGGTGGTAGACATACGTATGACTCAATTACCTTAAATAATGTTTGAAATAGTATACAACGTGACACTTGAACTGAAATTTGTTAAGACTAAGATATCAAATTTCAGATTTATTGTCAGAGTACGCACATGACATCACATACAACCCTGAGATTCTTTTTTCTGAGTACGTGGCAGGATTACCACTAATTGGTAGTGCAAAAAAATAAACTATAGTGTGTAAACATGTAAACAATTAAAAGAACTGTAAACAGATAACAAATATAAACAAACTGACTGTGCAATACAGAGAACAAAAAGAACAATGAAGATAAATTGCACAAGAGTCCTTAAATGAGTCTCTGATTGAGTATATGGTTGAGGAGTCTGATGGTGGAGGGGTAGCAGCTGTTCCTGAACTTGGTGGTGTGAGTCTTGTGGCAACTATACCTCTTTCCTGATGGCAGCAGTGAGAACAGAGCATGTGTTAGGTGGTATGCGTCTTTGATGATTGCTGCTGCCCTCCAATGGCAGGATTCCCTGTAGATGTACTTAATAGTGGGGACAGTTTTACTTGTGATGTCCTGGCTGTGCCCACTACCGTCTGGAGGGCTTTACACTCAGGGGTATTGGCCTTCCCTGTGTTGTAGCCAGTCAGTACACTTTCCATGACACCTCTGTAGAAATACGCCAGGGTTTCTGGTTGTGGTGACTGTCTCCCAAGCTGCCTGTCTCCCCTCTGGTGAGCCTTGCCGTACTAACATTGGCTGTGCATTATCTCTACTGTTAAGGACACTCCCCTTGGATGTAACTGTATATGCATCTATGTCTTTCATTATTGTTCCATGAGTTTCTGCTAATAAAAGCCATGATTATTGTTTGATCACATCGTCTTTATCTACTTCATCAACTGGCACTTCACTGGTGTCATACCAAACCTCCAAAAACTCCTGAGGTGCTGACGTGCTTTCTTCATGATGCCATTGGTGTGTTGGGTCCAAAAAAGATCTTGATGACCAAGAATCAAAATTTGCTAAGCAAAAAGCCTAACGTGTTGACACAAACTATTTAATTGTTGCTTGGCATGTACAGGAAAGAACTGGCCACAATAAATGTGCTTGGCAAATTATGCTGAATGTTAATATTGAAGCTTTGTTTTTATTGCAATCAGCCAACCAAGTGTACCTTTATCAAACTATAATAGGCATCCACATTTTTGTTGCAAATCATGAAATTAATAAAATATGTCATTCCCTGACATTCATCACCTCACTTCTGCAGCAACAGATCTGAACAATTGTACCCTCATTTCCATTCCTGTCAGCATTATCCATTGAAACTTTACCTCCTGTCACTCGAAGCATGCCCCAGATATGACCCGTAACTCTGATCACTTCAGCCACTGGGACAAATTGAAACCTTGAATATTTATGGTGAACATCTGAATTAACAACTCAAAATCATTTCTGGAAGGACAAGCTAAAACACTAATGGATCATTCACTTTCTTGCTTTGTGATGAAAGTAATTCATATTCAACACTGACTTCATATTACCTTTCATTTCTAAACTATTAGATGGAGAACTTGTCTTAGTAATGATAACAATTAAAATAGTGATTGTTGTATAAACCTTTTTTTGTCAGATGAAAGTTATTTGGGGAATGTCTTGATGAAAGGTTCCAACCCAAAACATCTTCCAGTTTTTTTTCTCACGCACTGATGCTGATCAACCTGCTGAGTTCATTCATTGATCGTTCTTGATCTTGATGAAAGGTTACAAATCAAAGTATTGACAATTCTTTGTGTCCTCCTGATGTTGCTTGACCTGCTGAGTTTGCCAGCAAGAATGCTGTACCTGAGGGACAAGAGGAAATGCAGCGTATTCAGTTGCTCAGAGACATGTCTCATCCCAACTCCGCAGAATCAGAACTTCATCCCAATGGTTTCTCCCTGCATTGCATTGACCAGGTATGTCTTCAAGTTAAAGACATTATCTCTTCATGGTGCTCAGATCATGGGTGCTGAAGTGCCAACTCTTTCTCAAACAGAGAAAGATCACTTCCATGGTCCAGACCACAGTTTACATCCCCCATAGCCACAGACAGATATTAAACTGGAACTTGGGGATGGCCCACGTGTGGAGACACAGACCAGCCCGCAAAATGACCGACAAAAGCAGCAATCACGCAGATCTAGTGGGGTGATGCTGGCCGTCACCCCGGGTGACCTCCCACATGGCGGGATGATGGGGAACTCAGCCGGGAACACCGGCCTATCCAAGGCCGGTGCTCCAATGACGCAGAGCCCTGACATCAGCGCCAGGGGTCCATATAAGCCCAATGACCAGAGCAATAAATCAGTCTAATTTTTCAATGCGTTGGTGTGCGTGTCATTTTTCTCCACACTCACGTAGCATATACGCTACATTGATGACTCTGACAGGTCCAAGATGATGAACCAGGCAGAATCAGCGACCATCCATATGGTCTCTCAGGTTCCCAACGTTATGGGTGTCAAAGCCACATATATGATTCGAGCAGGCTGAGGCTCAGTTCTAGCTTCACCACATTACCACTGAAGACACCTGCTACTTCTACGTCATGAGCGCCCTCAGTCAGGACACAGCAGCAAGGGTTGTAGATTTCCTATGGCAGCCTCTGGATCAAGGCAAATACGTGGCCCTCAAAGAGCTACTAATCCGAATTTTTGGGCTTTCTCAGCGCGAGCATGCTGCCTGATTGCTGCATATGGATGGATTGGAGGACAGTGCCCCATCCACCCTAATGAACAAGATGCTCGCTCTAACTGAGGGCCATAAACCTTGCCTGCTCTTTGAGCAGATCTTTCTGGAGCAGCTACCCAAGGATATTCAGCTCTTGCTCACAGATTGAGCACTTCAGTGGCCCTAGGAGGGTTGCAGCTCAAGCAGACATGCTCTGAAGAGCGATGCAGAATACCAGCACTGTCATAGACCATATCAGCAAGCCCCATGAACAACCCCTGGCAAGGCCAAGGCCAGCAAAGAGGCAAGTGAACACCCTGGCACAGCTATGCTTCTACCATCAGTGATGGGGTGCAGAGGCCCATTGATGCCACCCACCCTGTGAGTTTTTGGGAAATGCCCTGGCCAACCATCGTTGAACCGGTTGCCCCACATGATACCCTCCTCTACATCTGGGGATATTGGGCAGGAGTTTCCTGGTCGACACAAACACCAATATAAGCATCCTACCCCCGCAGGCCTCTACACCCGCTATGGGAAACAGGGCCCAATACTGATGGCTGTCAACAGGTCCTGCATTCGAACATTCGGGACCCACACCATCCCCCTTTGTTTACATGGACCTTCACCCTTGCCACAATGGTGCAATTGCTCCTGGGGGCTGACTTCCTTTAGGTCCACTGGAAGGACAGTGCTTGGTGCACACCAAAACATTTTAGACTCTGCTTCTGGATGAAACCAAGCTACCTGCCCCCCATCTGGACTCTGTAACACTCTTGGACAATGAATTTGCCAACATCCTGGTGGAGTTTCCCTCAATAGTGGCACCAATAGTTCTCTGCAACTGAGCCAAAGCATGGGGTAAGGAACCACATACTGACTAAGGGCCTCCTGCTCTATGCCAGGGCATCATAACTCCCTCCCAGAAAACTCAGCCTGGTGAAGGAGGAGTTTAAAAAAATGGAAGAGCTTGGGATAGTGTGGCACTCTGACAATCCCTGGGCCTCTCCCCTCCACATGGTGCCCAAATCAACAGGTGGCTGGAGACCATGCAGTAACTATGGCTACCACACCTGAGAGATATCCTGTGCACCACTTCCAAGACTTTGACGCCAACCTGCACAGGGTACAGGTATTCTTCAAGATGGACCTCATTCAGAGGTACCACCAAATCCCAGTTCACCCCCAGGACATTCCCATGACTGCAATCATAATCCCCTTTGGTTTGTTTGAATTTCTCCGCATGCTCTTTGATCTAAAGAACGTGGCACAAACTTTTCAGTGGCTGATGGACACAGTGGGCTGGGACCTCCCATTTGCGTTCATTTATTTGGACGATATCTTCATCGCCAACCAGAACTGTAAGGACTACACAATGCACTTGAGACAACTGTGCACCCATTTGAATGAGTTCGGGCTGACCATCAACTCCACAAAATGCCAGTTCGGTTTGGGTATCATCGATTACCTGGGGCACCACATTAACAGGCATGGGGCTACACCATTCCCTGAGAAGGTCGAGGTGGTCCGGCACTTTGCTAAACCACGCACAGTAAAAGGGCTGCAGGAATTCGCCGGTATGATAAACTTTTACCGCAGGTTCATATCGGCAGTGGCACATTATCATGTCCCCCTCTTTGCACTGATGACAGGCAAGGCATGATGACTCTTCCAGGGCATTCCAGAATGCTCAAGATGTGCTGGCCAATGCCACCCTCCTGGTACAGCCCAGACTTAAGGCAGTTACCACTATAACTGCCGATGCCTCCAGCATAGCGGTAGCGGGCACGCTAGAACAACTCATCGAGGGCTAGTAGCAACCCCTGGCCTTCTTCAGAAGGGACCTCTGCCCCCCAGAACTCAAATACAATGCATTCAACCAAGAGCTGTTAACACTGTACCTGGTAGTAAGACATTTACTCTACTTTTTGGAAGGCTGGCAATTCAGGAAGTTCACTGATAAAAAAAGCCACTGACTTTCGCCTTTCATACGATTTCGGACCTGTGGTCAGCCCAACAATAAAGACACTGGTCTTACATATCTGAGTTTACCACAGACATTCTTCATATCGCGAGGAAAAATAATGTGGTAGCTGATGCCTTGTTAAGCCTTGCGATCAAGTCAATACATGCCCTGTCCCAAGGGACTGATTACATGGCCCTCACAAAAGTGCAGCAGCAGGACCCTGAGTTCAGGAACAGCTGTCTCTGGTCTCAGAGAGGAGGATGTCCCATTAGTCCAGGTAACCTGACACTGATGTGCACCAGGTTTTCGAAGCCATCCACAAACTTCACCACGGTCAAGAAGGTGGCCAACAGGTTTATCTGGCATGGCTTCCTTAAACAGGTCAGCCCATGTGCCAAGACCTGCATGAACTGTTAGTCCTCCAAAGTGCAGGTTCACATGAGAGCGCACACACAGACCTTTGAACCAGGACGGCACAGGTTAATCCACATACATATTGACTAAGCAGGGCCGTTACCAGTTTCTCATGGAGTGATATACCTCTTGTCCATAGTTAATCACTCCTCAAGGTATCTGGAGGCGGTTCTGCTAGCTGATACCACCACAGAAACCTGCACCAGAGCACTCATTGATACATAGGCTTCCTAGTATGTGGTCCCAGAACACCTCACCATGGTCAGAGGGGCACAATTCATCTTCAGGCTTTGGGTAGTGCTGGCTAACTTTCTGCGGTTGCAGCACCATCACATCATGGCGTACCATCCTCAGGCCTATGGGTTGGTGGGTGGAGTGCTTTCTCAGGCACCTGAAGGCAGTTTTGATGGCCCAGCTCAAGGGTCCCAACTGGATGGACGAACTGCCTTGGGTCTTGTTGGGAATTTGTACCGTGCCAAAGGAGGACTTCAATGCCTTGGCAGCAGAGATGATCCACAGTGTGCCTTTAATCAACCCCAAAGAGTTTCTGGCCCCCAATAAATGCCCAGAAGACCCTGCAGTGACCCTCAAGAACTTGCAGTGTAAACTCGTTTCCTTAGTCCTATGGCAATCCCCACCACAAAGCCAGCCCAAGCATAGCATCCTGAAGGTCCTAAGGATTTGTCAGTACATGTTTGTGAGAAGGGGCACACAATGACCACCCTTACAATGACCCTATGAGGTGCCCTACAAGGCCATTAGCAACAATAGTTCCACCTTTGTCCTCAACAACAGTTATAAGAAGGAGATTTTTTTTTTGTCCTGAAACTGGCATATTTGGACTGTAATGAACCGATCTCCACTCCACTCCTGCGACACAGGGGTAGGCCACCTAAGGCTACAGACAATGGCCTGGTCACTGGTTCTGGGGTTGAGGGGTTGAGTAGTGGCCTCCACGCGGAGACGCGGACCGGCCAGCAAAATGGCCAATTAACACGTCAACTGCATGGACCTGGGGGTGACACCAGCTGTTGTCCCAGATGATCTCCCACATAGTGGTAAGATGGGGAGCTCTAGTGGGAAAGCCGGCCAATCCGAGGCCGGAACTCTGATGACGCAGGGCCCTGATGTCACCGCTAGGGGCCCATATAAGTGTGATGGGAAGAGCAATAAATCAGTCTCATTTTCCAAGGCTTTGGCATGCATGTCGTTCTTCTCTATACTCGAGTAACACGCATAGTACAGCCCCATGATCAACAAACATGCAGTGCATTCTGATGCGTTCCCTTTCATAGCTGGGGATTTCAAAGTTGAAAGTTTAAAGTTCAAATTTATTGTCAGAATACATCCATGACATCATATACAACCCCGAGATTCTTTATCTGCCGGCCAGGGAGAATTTCTAATTATCGGTAACTTGTATTTAAAGAAATAAAGAACTGCAAACAAACTGCACAAATGCAGATGTGTAAACATACAGTAATAAATAATTAGCAAAATATGAATCCCTAAATGAATTTCGAATGAGTCTATTGTCCAGGATTCCAATAGTTGATGGGTACCAACTATTTCTGAACCTCATGGTACAAATTCTGTGGCAACTGTATCCCATTCCTGATGACAACAGTTAGAACAGAACATGTCCTGGGTGGTGTGGATCCTTGTTAATCGGTGCTCTCTGTGATAACAATGTTCCAGGTAGATAGTGGGGAGAGCCTTAAACCTTAAGCAAAATGCTCCCAAAGTACCAGCAGCACATCTCCTGCAACTTTAGGGGATTGGACTGTCTCGACCACTGCTACATCAACTACCAAGGATGCCTACCACTCCATTCCACACCCGGTCTTTGGAAAGCTGGACCACCTAGCTCTGTCACTCCTTCCTGCACACAGTCAGAAACTGAAGAACACATAACCAGCAGTGAGCACTGAACAGAGATGGTCTGGAGAGACAGTAGAATGGCTTTGTGACTAGCTAGAGTCAATGGACTGTGCCATGTTCAAGGATTCAGCTGACCACCAGAAAAGGAAAACTGAGTGGTACGATGGAATTATACGACATCAAATTCAGAGAAGGCAATGGTTCTTTCAGCCCTGTTAAACTTGCAAATAATTTTTCTTTGCTGACATCGAGGGTCTTGTGTCTAAATTGAGAGAGTTACCTCATAGACGAGTCAACCAACAGGAACTCAGCAGGTTGAGCAGCATTTGTCGGTGGTGGAAAGGAATTTTCAACATTTCAGATTAAGATCCTGAATCAGGAGTGAGACCGTAGAGGGCAGATTCTGAAATGCAATTCTTCAGTTCTAATTGGTGTTTGGTCCCAAAGTCTTTGATGCTGTTTGACCTGCTGAGTTCCTCCAGCAGATTGTATCCTGTTCCAGATCAAGCAAAAATAAAATGTTGGCAGCACTGGAGCTACTGTAATGGCAGCACTGCCTCTGGTGAGGACCTGGGAGAGTGGCGAGCAGAGACCCAGTGCAGCTCCACAAGGTACTGCCCTGTCCTAATGGCTGAAGAAAAACCATGTATATCACATTTTTTAATGTATTATTATGTAACAATAAAATAAAAATTTGAAGCCTTGAACTGCCATCTCTTGTGAGAACTGAAAGATGCCCTTTCAGCAACATGACAGACTCTTCCAATGAAGCATTTGTCCTGTTCCACTGACAAACAGACTCACCCATCACAGAGCATTTTAGAAATGAAGGCAGGAGCGATTAGCTCAAAGAATTCACAATATTGATTCTAATCCCCTGAAGTTTCATGGCATTGAATCAAACTTGGATGAGGGAATCTCTCCAGTTCAGCACCAAGCCCCTTTACTCAGGTAATGAATTTGTGCTCCTTCATGTTGAAACAATTGTGGGGGAATTCAATGTCTCTCACCAACACAGATCTGAACTGGCAAAGTTTTGAAAGATAATGGTACCAAATTGAGAATCTGAGTAAATCAACATCAGGAATATATGTATTTGACTTCAATTTAACCAATCGCCCTGTGGCACTTCTGTTGTACTGAATGGGATAGCTACAACCAAACTTGGAAACTCAAATTTGAGCATCTTTGAAGTGCTTTTAACCGCCATCAACAGCTTTCATAATCTGAAACCTCATAGTCTTGCAATGGTTGGCATAGCAGTTAGCGCAACACCTTAGCAGGCTGGCAATTGGGATCTGGATTCAAATCCCACATTGGCTGTAAGGAGCATGTACCTTTCCTTTGTGTCTGCATGGGTTTTCCTTGGGGGGTCCAGTTTTCACCCACTATTTAAAACGTACCGAGGGTGTAGGTTAATTGGGTGTAATGGGGCTGTGGTGACTCATTGGCCCAAATGGCCTGTTTCAGTGCTGTATATCTAAATTTAAATTAAATAACCCTTACTCTAACATTACAATTAACCAGAGTACGACTTCAACTCAGCAAGTGCAAAACTTAATGCCACCAATAGCACTGGACACACCCAACCAATGGTAACTGAGAGAGGTTACAATTCAAGATGACCTGCAAAAACAACATGCAACAGATAGAGCTGGGCATTCCCACTACTCAGCCGATTAGATGAATTTCATGACACACATTCAGGACAACAAATTCTCATACTGATTCCGAAAGCCCTGTAGACCACCTGCATGTAGTTGAGAATACCTATGGTCAATTAAACAGATAACCAGAAGAAAGAAGTTAGAGGAATATTCCAGTTCTGAATCCCAGTGAGCACAACATGTGAGTGCATAAGATGCGGCTGAAGCATTCCCACTCATGTTCATCTAATAGTGATCTCCTCAACTTCCTGCAGAAACCCCCACCAGAAGAGATGATCTAAAGACAATTTGATTCACAAAACATCAAGAAACATCTGAGTACATTGGATACAGTAAAACCCATTGGACCAGATAACAATCAGTATGCAGAACTGAAGAATGGCAATTCAGAGCCAGCTGCACCTCTCAGCAAGCTGTTCAAATGGAGTATCAATGTTGGCAAGGACTTGACAATTTGGAAAATTGCTTTGGTATGTCTTGCCCAGAAAAAGCAAGACAAATCCAATCTGGCTAATGTCAGCCCAATCAATAACCCTCATCACCAACAAACTGGAAAAAGGTGCCATTAACCTTCCTGTCAAGGGGAACTCCCAGTCTAATGAACTGAATAATGATGCAAAGTTTGGGTTTTGCCAGAGCAATTTGGCTCCAGACATTATCACATTTTCGGAAAAATATGCACCAATGAGCTGAATTCCAGAGGAATAATCGGAGTACATAAGGACAGAAGAACATAAGAAATAGGAACAGGAGTAGGCCACCTGGCCTATCAAGCTTGCTCCCTCATTCAATAAGATCATAGCTGATCTGATGATCGGATTGTCTCTGCCTACCTGCCTTTTCTCCATATCCCTTAATTCCCCCTACTTTGTAACAACCTTGTCTTAAGTGTAATTACCAAGGTAGCCTCCAATGCTTCATTGGGCAACAAATTCCATAGATTCACTACCCCCTGGGAAAAGCAGTTTCTCCTTATCTCTGCCCTAAATCGACTATCCGAATCTTGAGACTATGTCTCATAGTTCCAGTCTTTCTGTTATATGTGGATTGTGGAGGAAAAACGTGGCCTCCCTGCCTGTCTGGAATATTGTGGATTGCAGGTGGTCTTGTGTTCTCTCTGTCTGAAACTTATTCGTAAGTCACATCGCCTGTCAATCAAGATATACATACATATGTACAGCACGGTAACAGGCCATTTCAGCCCATGAGTCAATGCGCCCAATTCACACCGAATTAGCCTACACCCTTGGTATGTTTCGAATGGTAGGAGAAAACCAGAGTCAGTGGGGAAAACCCATGCCGACATTGGGAGAATGTACCAACTCCTTATAGACAGTGTGGGATTCGAACCCCAAGTCCCAATTTCTGGCACTGTAAAGACAATGTGTTAGCCACTATGCCAACTGTGCCACCCAACGTTAGACTTCGGCCACCCATTAGGGCACACCTTGCCATTAGCTCATTCAAATTACCGAGTTATTATTGGCTAGGCTGTATATAACATCAATGCATGGCATATTCTTTCTCTCTGCCTCGTGGTCCAGGACCCAGACATTGATCCATGACAGGTCTCTACTGTGGACATCACTGGAAGTGTCATGGGTAAGGTGTGCACTTAAGCTGAGTCACTGCAATAGATCAGTGTTTGTGAGAGCCAAATCCCTGTTGGTACAGGGAACCAGGAGTGTGTGTGAAAGTCCCCATCTCTAGAGTGAGTACATGTGTGTGAGTGTGTAGAGTATAGGCAGCCACTGGTCCAACCTGGGTTGAATGTGAATATCTATATAGTTGTTTATTAATATAGTAATTAAGTATTGTTTGACATCCTCCGTTGTTTGTCTCCTGTGTCTTCATTAAAGTTACCTGTGATTGTAACACTTGTGTCCAGATTTGTCTCTCTGTGAACCCACCAAACATAGTTCTCTTCCAAACACAATTGGCACTGCAAGGAGGGTTCAAAGAGTTTCAGCTGGGCACACATGGAATACTAACCATGTGGGAGATTCTACTATCGAGTGTTGTCCTGTTGGGTTCATGTGTTATTGTATACCTGCTCACCAACAGGGGCAGCAGGAGGCGACCCACAGAAAGAAAAGGAATCTCAAAGTCGTAATATAAAATTCCTAAGTAGACTAACAACCATCAGGGATTCAGCCATTTGGCGGGGTGGCTGGCAAGCCACGACATGCCAGTCATCTTGGTAGACAGGTTGGACCCTCATGGAGAGAAGATAGGGCACCACGTGGTCTCCCCCCTGGAGGAACTGCGGTTTCCCGAGAACAGGGAGAGTCGTGGGTGAGTACTATGGTTTTTGATATCCCAACTGAGGTGTCAGTGGGGTAGCACATCTGATTAAAGTAGATCAGGGTACCCATAAAGCTGAGTAAATCTAATCATTAAAACTCCTCCAGTGCAGGTCCCTGCAGGAGGCACTGGATGCTGTTAAGGCAGATATCAGCAGCTTGGAGGCTAGGTACACTGAAGCTGCCTTCCAACTAGTCAAAGCACGGCAGCTTCAAGTAGCCCACCGATACAGCTGGTTGGTCGAACCTATCAAGATCAGAACGATCATTATGCACAGAGACAAGGGAGATGCAAAGTTGGGACCAATGTTCCCTCTAATCTTAAGTAGTCAGTATGTGCAAAACTCTTATGATGTGCGATTTTTTTTTTCCCATGTGGCAAAAGTTTGTGTGAACTGAATGATTGTGTAAATGTAAACTTGAAATTCTTTCAAGATTATTTTGGCACAGCCTATCTCTCATGGCTAATAGAACTGCATTGGCATGATATAAAACAAGAATGATTGCATTCTACAAAGTAGCACATTTAGTTAAAATTTTATTCTATACTTTGAACTACTTTCTTCAGTTTGTTGTTCCATTAAATAAAACATCAATGAGTATTTCTTATTTTTATGGGATGCAATATCTAAATAAATTAATAACAATAACATCCATCAATTCACAGACTATTATTATTTAAGATTGCTGGAAATGGTTAAATCAAAACACATTCAATTATCCAAATGCTGAATGTGAAAATCATCACACATAGCACAGTTTATGGAGATTTACAAAATATTTGACGCAAAGCTGCACAGAATAACATACATATTTAAGTCACTCCATTATTTTTTTTTATCTCTCCTATCTTTTGGACTTACCCGTTCTTTGAAAACTCGATCTAAACTAATAAAACCCATCCAATTGATAGCTTATGATTCTCATTCTCATATCCATATAAAATTCACCTTAAATCGTTTCTCAGCTTGTTTTTTGAGTTGATTCATTAGGCTAAAACCTTACTAACAGTCTGCAATAGATGCAAGGAAGGTTCACCAATGTCCATTAACTTTGCAAGGTTGCAAAACTTGATTTTGAAGTACAAATGCCACCATTTCGGCAAAGTTTGAAAACAGTTTGGATTTAATTTTTCTTGCACAAACATTTGAAAAAATTGAACTATCTAACTATTACAGTATTGTCATCTACTTTCTCACTATTTGCCTGGGAGTTGAACACACTTTTCTATATGTTCATTAATACTTTGAACTGAATGTGAAGAGTTATTCATTTTAACAGCTTACAAGACACTCTTGCTAAGAACTTTCATCTCCTCTGGGTTTGATCATTTTCGCTCTCGCTCATCTGAACTCTCACATAATATACGTAGCACTCTGGGTATGATGCACAATCAATTAGGCAAAGACTGAGGTTACTGGAACTGAAAGCATTTATTAGCAAGGAATGTACAGCATCCCTTGTGTTGGTAGCTCACATTGACCCGGGCTCAAACTGGGGGCAGGGTTATTGCAGGACACCCTTTCTGGGAGATAAAGGGGAGGAGTGACAAGCCAGCCAGTGAGAGCAGGATCAAACATAAAAGGTCATATCATTAAGTGCACCAACCCCACAATAGTGGTTTCACCACAGGGTAATAACAGGTTTTTTTGCCAGAGGTTTTGTACACTGTCCAAATACGATTTACAGATATTTGCCAAAATGATGCTTCAAAAAGTCGAGTTTCCAAATATCATTGCACTTCTTTCCAGCAACTTTCCCATCGTGACAATACTTACAGATAACTCCAGTTTCCAAATCATACAGAAATATTTCTTGCAGCTGAGCTTTTGGTGTTGCAGCTTCTACTACTTTGTGAAGCCATTTAACTTTAAACAAACTTGCAGTTCTTTTACACTTCACACCCCTCACTTCTTTTGAATTCGACATAGTGAATCAATATTTATTTCACCAAAAATCCTCAGTAAGCTCATTTGAAACAAATCTTCTAAAACTTATGATATGAACACTGTCCACCAAACATGGTACAGCTGTTCAAACAAGAGCAGGAAATGTGAGGTGACATAAATTAGTGATGTGCAAATGTGGTATTTGAAAAACCAACTAAATAGTTAACAGAAACAGTTAGCTAAGAGGTTATTTTCAATAAGTATAATTATTAATTACTACATTATTTTTGATAACTCACCTTTTATACGCACATTAATTTCCTTTGTGCGCTGGTTGCCAAACTTCTGTGCGTGCACACAACTGCACAGCTTAGAGGGAGCAGTGGTCAGGAGATGGGGCTATGTGGCTGGGCAGAGATGACTTTGAGGATGCTGAGTCCAATTAAGTGCACCAACCCCACACACACCCCCCCCCCCCACCGCTTTCTAGAAATCTTGTAAGCCCGGTCAGTAATCAGCAGGTCCCAGACCCATCTCAAAGATTCCCTGTCAGCCTTCCACCATGTAGAGATTGCCAAGAATGGCAAGGGTCTGAGTGGATGGGCAAGGGGCCGTACAAGGTCATGGAGACCAGGGAATACTCTGCCAAAGAGTTGGCTGGGCAGGCAGATAGATATCTCCAGCGGTTGTGCGAGCATTTAGCCACATGGCTACTCTCTGTCTGTGGGACGAGCGGGGCCTCCATATTCATCTTTTCCACCTAGAGGCTAGCACTCTGGGTAGTCAGTCCATGCAACATTTGGTTAGCAATTCCCTGCAAGTGCCACCTGAAGGGATTGGGAAGGGGACCACTTGGTTGAATTGGGTTATGACTGTAGTACAGGCCAGATTCAGAGTTGACGTGCTGACTACAGTGGCACACAGTTAGTAAGAGCACAAGGGTCATTAGAGAATGGGCCCTTATCACTAGCCTCTATGACAGGACCTCTGGGCGCAACATCCTTGGGGACATCAGGGTCACCCCCACCATGGTGACGCACTTAGTCACCAGCTTCTGCACTGTCCTCAGATGGGTGGTTTTGCCCTTGATGCTGGAAGGCAGCAAAACTGTCTATGAAGTCATTGGCCTTCTGGATGGGCTAGAGTAATTGGAACAGGGGGCACCCACAAATGGGGTATTCGCATACATTTTCCGTGTGGAGACAAGGCATGGGGAAAGCAATAATGGGGAGAGCACATTCCCTTTGTCCTGCAGGAACATATACTGTGCCCTAACATGTGTTAGCCTAGACCGTGCCCATACACATGGCATCTCTACCACCACTATGTTCACCATGTGGCATGAGTACTGCAGGAAAAAGCCGCGCAAACCCGCAACGCTCACCTCTCCACTCACTGCACCTCCCACTACGTAGTCTTCTGCTCCTCCCTCACCTGAGATGGCCCATACTGGCCACAGGACAGGATTATCTCCCTGGTACAACAGGAAATGGCCAACAAAGGCACCCCATCACACCAGACACCCTCTGCTGCATGGAACAATGTGGTTTCTTCCCCATAAGATGGAGGCCAGGGACCCAGGCCAATCCATTCAGAAATCCTGTTCCACCCAGGTGATCCAACACAATTTATCCCAGTGGCCATCCACTGAAAAAATGGAAATACCCAGTGCTGGATGGAACTCGTTGATACCGAGGCAAAGCACACAATTATCACTGGGAATCCCAAGAGGTGGAGGGTGCCCAAGGTTAAAATAGAGGGCCTAGCAGAATCCAGCCTCTCTGCCAGACCATCCCGGTCCTGGTAGAAGCATCCCCTGAGTGTATTCTTGGAATGAATGCACTCAAAAGACAGTCACTGTGTACCTGAAAGGGAAAATTTACATTTGGGAGTTGCCTGGGCAACAAATGTCATTGGGGAGGCCAAATTGATTCACCTTGTCATTCCTCCACCCCTATCCCAGGTAGTCTGCACCCACCAGTACTGAATGCTGGGGGGACAATGAGGAGATTGTAGAAGCAACCAATGCCTTCCTCCATGAGGGGGTGATAAGACTCGTCGTGTCCTCTGACAGCAGTTCAGTCTGGCCCGTCCTCAAGAAAATTGGCATGTGACGCATGACTGTTGACCATTGAAAATTGAACAAATCCCCTCACCTCGCTGCAGCCATTCCTGTTGTGGTCACGTTAGTTGAGGATATGCAGGTAGGGACAACAAAACCTGGTGTACCATGGTCACCCTTGCCAATGTATTCTTTTCTATCCCCTTAAGCCTAAAGACCCAGGATCAGTTTGTTTTCAACTGAGGTGGCATGCAATACACCTTTTGTCCCCTACTCCAGGGGTATGTTCACAGTCCCACCCCGTGATTTTAAAAATATTGCCCTCCCCCTGACATTGACTTAAATCATTACATTATCCACGGAGGAGATAGAGGCATTGGACTCCCTCACCTCTGCGCTGGGCTATTAATAGGGAGAAAATACAGGGTCCCAGCCAGACAGTCCTTTTCCTGGAAATCTAGTGGCACTCAGGCCAGAGGGATATCCTGGAGGTGACGTGAAATAAAACAGTGAAATACAGCAGTTCCCACCAACAAGGCTGAAACACAAAGTTTGATCAGTCTTTCAGTAGCCTAAAAGACAAGCCCTGAAGCAGGGGCTGACAGACCAGAGTCCCCTTCAAACTCCAGGTCTCAGCCACCACCACAACAGCCAAGTGGAGCCTCTGGCATAAAAAAAATGGCCGCAGGGTTCCACTCGGCTTCTGGACGAAATCCCTACCCAAGCCCTCCTCCTACTAAACCCCCTTCTATCTCCAGGTCCTACTATGCTGTTTGGCTCTCCTTACTACAGAGGATCAAACAGCAAATGTGACTGTTATCTTCCAGCCTCACCAGCCCATTTTGCAGTGGATCAAATCCTCCAATGCCACCCACAAGGAGGAACGTGGACAGCGTTCATCCATTGTTAAGTGGCATTGGTATATTGCTGACTGGGCAGAAGCAGGGCCAGAAGGAGTAAGCAGGCTCCATGAAAATGTCGTCCTCCAGGGCACGATCCCCCTTCCGAAGTCTCTATCGTCAATCCCTCTCCATACCCTGTGATCAGCCATTTGACTCCCTCACCAAAGAAGAACAGCAGTCAACATGGTTCACAGACAGGGCCAGTCGTTGGAAAAACAGGAAGCAGTTATGGCGAGTGATGGCACTAAACCCAGGTATCGATAAGACCCTAACTCTAGAGGGGGTGGGAGATACAGCCAGATTTCAGAATTGGCTGCCGTAGCACTCATGATCAAATCAATGACTCATGGGCAGTAGTGAATGGGGTGGCAGTTTGGATGCCTCATTGGCACGATATGGGTAGGCGATGCACAATTGCCCTCTATAGAGTCACCAGCACTGGAGGCACATCTGGGAGGAGGCTGGACACAAAGGGCTCATGGTTCACCACGTGGACACTCACAAGAACAGGGCTACAGCACAGGGCATCCACAATGCCGCTGTGGACCGTGCATCTCAAATTTGCACAGCCTCCAGGCTCCAAACAGTCCTTCCAATCTACATCATAGAGACTGGATGCAGTCTAAGATATAGGCTGTGCAATATCAGGGGCCAACCATATTAATTACACACACCATAGTTATCACAGGCTAATCAAAACATCTGTGGATGAGTGTGTACCCACCAAATAATTCAAGATTTTCCCAAACCAGAAGCCCTGGACGAACAATGAAATCTGGAACCAACTGAGTGCCATTAAGTCTGGAGATCCAGATCAACTCCCGAGTAAAGAGAAGTTTCTGGATGAAAATGAAAACAACAAAGAATACCCGACAGTGATGGTAGAGTCTAAATGACATAACCTGCCACAAATCCAAATCCGGAGCAGTATGATATGGCAAAGCTTCACTCCGAGATGAACTCAATGCTTTATATGACGGATTCCACCATAAGGACAAGGAAGAACCACCCCTGATGATACTCTCCTCTCCAAATCCGAGGATGACGTGTGGCTGCCTTCAGGAGAGTGAATCCATGGAAAACATCCAGTCCAGATGGAGCACCCTGCCAAATATTAAAAATCTGTGCTGACCAATGTGCCAATATGTTCACGGATATCTCCAACATCTTACTCCAGAAAAATGTGGTACCCACCTGTTTCAAACAGGGCTCAGTCATAATGGTACCTAAGAAGGGTGTGGTAAGCTCCCTAAATGATGATAAACCAGTGTCATTTACATCAATATTGATGAATTATTTTGAAAGCCTGATGCTGAAGCGTATCTATTCCTGTCTGAATGGCAACATGGCTCTGTTCCTATTTGTCTATTGTAGCAACAGGTCTACAGCAGTTGCCATTTCACTCACTCTACACAAAGCCCTGGAATACCTGGACAGTAAAGATGGACATCAGGATACTCTTAATTGACTACAGTTTGACGTTTAACACCATCACCCTCTCAAAATTGATCAGCAAATTCCAAAACCTGGGTCTCCACACCCCACTTTGTAATTAGATTCTAGATTTCCTCATCTGCATTCTTTGCCCCTGCTCAATAACACCATCTACAAATTAGCTGATGATACTATGGTAGAGGATTGTATTTTTGCATCATGTACTTGCCTTCATTGGGAGCGTTCGACACATTTGAGTTTCTGTGAATGCCATTTGGTCTACGGAACGCAGCTCAGACATTCCAGTAGTTTATGGACCATGTACTCGCCAGCCTCGATTTTGTGTTTGCTTGCATCGATGATATTCTGGTCGTGAGTATGGATGAAGAGGTGCACAAACGTCACCTTATCTCATTGTTTCAGAGGCTTGATGAGTTTGGCATTGTGATCAATTCCAGTAAATGCATTTTTGGTGCTCCTGTTCCTACATTTTTGGGACATACGCAACATGATATTTTGCCTGATGAATCAAAAGTGCAAAAAAATTTGAGAATTTCTTACATACATTACATTTGGCTAGTTGCGGTTTTTTAGGCATGATGAATTTTTATCACCGATTCCTGCTAAATGCTACAGTATTTCTATTACCCCTTACTGAACCACTAAACGGATCCAATAAGTCTGTGTCCAAAAGACCATAAACTTTAGGAGATGATGCTGTGGATGCTTCAATAATGTGAAGACTGAACTTGTGAATGCCATGGTGCTTGTATATCAAAAGCCCAACACCTTGCTCTCTTACCACAGATCCATCTGTCAGTGCTGTGGGAGCAGAGTTAGAATAACAAGTCCATGGTCACTGGCTCAGGTATAGAACATTTGGTTGAGAACTCTTGTCCATCTATCTCATAGTGAAACATTTCTGATTTTTATTGGAAGCATTTATAGAAACCACCAGCCTCTTACACATACTCCGAGTACAAGCACACATCTCTGCTCACCCAGAGAGATATGGCATTTGGACTTCGTCCTACAATGTTCATCCTACATGTGGCACATTTGAGGAAAAGCGAATGTCGTGGCTGACACCCCGTCCAGCAGTGACATTGATGTCTCATATGCAACTACTGCCATCCATTTCACCATCATGGCTCGGACTCAGCACACCCATCCCAATCCCATCCAGTGTTACCAGATCAACTCTGATCTCTATCTTCAAGATGTGTCCCTAGATAAAATGAGGTTAGTCTGCAATTTTTCTACAAGGCCTAGGTCTTTTGTGCTGGCAACTATAAGGTGGGAAATTTTTGAGCTTCTTCACAATCTATCGCATTCTTGTAGAAAAGCATTGTTCAAATGAATTACAGAAAATTTTACCTGGCTTCATGTTAAATGGCATGTTGGATTATGGCCAAGGACCTGCTTGTCAGATCAATGCTCTAAAGTGTCCAAACAAAGAAAATCCAAACTGGGGGATTTTATTGTTCTGGATCCCTGTTTCCAGCACGTGCACCTAGACTTGTTAGGCCCACTTTAGCCGTCTCGACTGACTATCAGCTGGCAGGAGACCATTTCTATCACTAACATCTCTGTGGTCGTTAGGACTTTCGTGGATCGTTGGATTCCATCTTATGGTGTTCTGGTCACTATTACAACTGATCGAGGGTCTCAGTTTAAGTCGACATTGTTCTGAACTCTCACTGAGTTTCTGGGCACTACACATACTTGCACTATGGCTTACCAACCACAGGCCAACAGCCTCATTGGGCATTTCCATCGACAATTGAAAGCAGCATTAACAGCAGGTGGTGATGTCTCTACGTGGAGCGAATGTTTGCTCATGATTCTCCTTGAAGTGTGCACTGCTGTTAAGGCAGATCTTGGATGCTCAGCAATAGAGGTAGTATATGGCACTATGTTGACCTTGCCAGGCGTGTTTGTGCACCTGAGTCCAAACATAACACTTTATGATCCGGCTAGCTATATTGATCATCTTCGGGAACACATGAGATTACCCCAACCATCTCCTGTGTGGCAGGCATCACCTTCAGTCTATGTGCCAAATGATTTACAATGCAGTACTCATGTGCTCCTCCAGCATGATGCTGTTTACAAACCTCTTCAGCCTATTTTCAATGATCCTTTTCAGGTCTTAACGATACTAGCTGAAGATTTTTGTGATCGACAGGAAAGGAAAAGCTTACAGTTTCCATCGACAGGTTGAAGCCAGGCGTATATCGGTGGTCCATGTTCTGCGTCGGAGCCAGAGTCAGAGGACCAGATGCACCCTTGCCAGTCGGACTGTGCATCACATGTCTTGCACAGTAGTATGAGGTTGGGGTGAACTGTCAGCCCTCTGGACCATTACGTAGCGGGAAAGTTCCAATCAGTCACCTCCTTGTATTGTTCGGAGACTGAGGGGGGAGGTTGACATGGTCACGTGCTTACCTTTGTTGGGAGCACTGCTATCCACCACTGAGAAAGTAAGTGATGCATCATGCGGAGGTAATAGCGCACATGCGTAGGGGAGTTAAGTATCAATATATGGATGATGAATCTCAGGTACAGGAAGAGGAGAGTGAGAGTGTCAGGATCACCCATGTGGCAGTGAACTAATGAGAAGGTCAGAGGAGTTTAGCTGGGTGGTGTTTGGGAGTTGTAAAATGTAATATTGTGTCTAGGGAATAATAAATGAAAATCAACTTCATGGTGTGCTGAAAGAAACAAGTGAGTATATTCTTTATTTGTTTGTAAGCTGTGGTAAATTAGTCTCATTACAATATAAAAAGGGTCAATGAGTCAGCATACAGGAAGAAATTGAAAACTTGGCTGAATGATGCACGAACAACAACCTCACACTTCACCAAAACTAAAGAGCTGATAATTGACTTCAGGAACAGAAAACCAGAGGTATACGATTCAGTGATCTTTGGGAGAATGAGAGATGGAGAGGATGAGCAAATTTGAAGTCCTTGGGAGTCACTATCCCAGAGGGTCTTTTGTGGACGCAACATACAAATGGCATTTTGAAGGAAGCATGTCAGCTCCTCTACTTCCTCAGGACTTTGCGAAGGTTTGGTTACGGCAGCGAAAACCCTGGCAAATTTCGACGATGTGTAGTGGAAAGTATGCTGACAAAATGCTTTGCAGTCTGGACACCAATGCTCCTGAGCATAAAACCCTGTAAAAAGTAGTGGACACAGACCAGGACATCGCAGGTAAAACCCTCCCCACTATCGAGAACATCTACAGGGAACGCTGCCATTGGAAGCAGCAGCAATCATCAAGATTCACACCCTGTACACACACTGTTCTTGCTGCTGCCATCAGGAAAGAGGTACCGGTGCCACAAGACTCGCACCACCAGGTTCAAGAACAGCTGCTACCCCTCCACCATCAAACTCCTCAACAACAAACCAATCAGAGATTTATTAAGGGACTTTTGCACTTTATTGATTTTTTTTTTCTCTCTCTGTAGTGCAGTTTGTTTACTTTCTTTATTTACTTACATATGTATATTGAATCATTTTTTTGCACTGCCAACAAGTGGTAATTCTGCCTCACAGGAAAAAGAATGTCAGAGTTATATATGATATCATGTATGTTGTTATGGACCCTGGGCAATTTTATTTTCGGACCAGGGACAGAACTGAACCTAGGTGAGAGAGAGAGAAGATGATGGGCTACTATGAAGCGCTGAAGTAGCACTGGGAAATCTGACAGCTGTGTGGAAAGCACTGAAACAGTGCTGGGAAATGACAGCTGTTAGAAGTGTGAGTCACGTTCAACTAATCAGGAGAGCTGAAGGCATGTGCTGGGGCAGTTGAAGAGCCCAGCGTGCTGAGTTTTGAACAGGTTAGTTCGTTGGCCGGAGGGAATTCAGTCAGATGGTCAGTCTGTATGTGCGTGCTCATCCTGCAGCTTCAGCAAACAAGAGGCTGAGTTGCTTCATTCACTGTCTGTCAGTGTGCTCACCCAGTAGTTTAAGTGGAAGAAAGACTGAGCTACTTTGTCCGCAGATGCTAGCACTGTGGTCCTGGCAGCAGTTTGTGCCACTCTGATAACCAGTGTGTGTTTGCCTGACCTGGGATTCCGCAGTCTTCATCCAAGAAGAGGACTTCAGATGTCAGGAGTCACTTGATGACCCAAGACAGGATATTTAGAGAGGAAGACTTGTGTGACAGAAGGTCACTTGTTAACGCTAAGGTGGGCTTTGGAGGTGTGAACCTTGTGTAGAGACTAGGAGGTCACTGGGTGAAAATTCCTGTGTGAAGACATCAAAGGTGGTTGTTGCCACATTCAAAACTCAGGAATGTCGTAAGTCTGCAGTGATCATAAGTCTACAGTAATCATGGCCATCTGTCTCTACATCCAACTAAAGGACTAGTGTGGAATCCCAAGCCTGGAGACCAGACTCTGTGAGCTGTTCCTTTTTGACTGACAAACGACGTGACTGACTTGAGGTTTTGTTTTGGGAGTTTTCTTTTGGGGCATTTTGAGCTTGGCCTGGGTTTTTTTTTCCACAAACACATTATAGATATCTGTTGTTAGTATGTAGTTGCCATAAAGGCTGATGTTTGGGTGTTGAGTTCATTGAGTTAATTCTATTATTGACAATTATTAATAAATTTTGAGTTAAACTTAACCCATCTGTTTTTGCATCTCTCATTTGCTGCTGGTGAGGTGAAACAATGTACTCTGACAATAAATCAGAAATCTGAATCTAAACCCCTCTCCCAATTCACTCTCTCTTTCTCTATACCTTTGATTACTCACTTTCCCCATCCCTTCCTTTGCTTCTCCATTCAGAGAGCTATGTTCTCCCCCTATCTCCTCTCCTTTTATTCTCTCTACCCTCCCACTTATACCCACATATGTTAGCCTTGGCTGCTCCCGCTGTCCCTTCTTTCCTCCTGTCCTTTCCTCCCCTCACCTTTCCATTCAGTCACCTATCTGTTTTTTTTTAAAGGGCACAGGCTCAAAATGTTGGCTGCATTTTACTTCCTATTGATGCTGCATAACCTGCTGAGTTTCTCCAGCACCTTTGTAAATTTCTCTACAATCACAGCATCTGCAGACTTTCCTGTTAGACTAAATTTAAAACTTCATCTTCAGACTCAATCATATCAGTCTCAAACATAATTTTAAATGTTATTGTGTTCTGCTAACTTTCCCTAAAGACTGAGTTACTTTAAGATGATTAATTAACTCTCTTGTTATGCAATACTTCAATACTTAATTAAAAAAAAATCCTTTCCTCAATGCATTTCAAGACAAAATGTTCCATAATACTATTTCAAATCCGCCCAAGTATTAATGTTGGATTTTCCATGTTAAAGATTAACTGGAGGAGCATGTAAACTCCTCTAAATTCTTGCTTCATACACTCTAATACTGAAAGTTACAGGGGTATTTGTAATGATAGTGATCATAGTTGGAATACAACTAGCAATGCCTTAAAGATTATAGCTCCCATTTGATTATACTTGGCTGCCAGCAGGGGATAACACAGAGCAGGAGATGACAGTATGTTAGATCTGTAATGGAGGCTTGCAGCCTCATGGCATGCCTCATGGTGTTGCTTACAACAATTTTAAAGTAAAGAACCTTTTCCTTCCTCCATGTGTTGTCTAAGAACTCATGAATACAAGATGAAACAGAATTTAAAGTATATCAACAATTTATGGTTCAAATAGTGGCTAGCACAACACTTTTACAGCACAGTTACCCAGGTTTGAATCTGGCACTGTCTGTAAGGAGTTTGCATGTTTTCCCCTTGTCCCTGTGGATATCTTCTAGGTGATCTTCTTTCCTCCAAAATTCCAAAGAGGAACGGAGTTGGTAGGTTTTTTGATCACACTGGAGTAAGAAAAAAATAGTGGTGCTTGAGGTTGCAGAGGCCATTTTGGCTCCTCATAATAGTCAAATCTCCACCCCATTACCTACTGTCCAAGATTAGAAACCACTCATGAAAATAAGAAATACAAACCTGACTTTCAAACTAGTAGATCGGATTGGTAAGGTACTGAATTGTTTTAACCTTCTAAAGCAGAGAACACAGACTGCAGGAAACCACAGAGCAGATCGCGGGAGATACATGGGAGGCTATCAGAAGCACTGTTGGTGAAGGCAGAATTGTGCAAGTGGCCATCATTGGGGTTAGGCTGAGAGTTAACACCTTCAGACGCACACTTCCAATGATTTTACTTACAGATGTAAGATCGCTGAAGAAGAAATGGATTACTGGAGGCTAAATCAGAACCAGAGAGAACTGTAGGCCTACTGCGCTCTGGTGATTATAGAAATGTGGCTCCAGTACTCGATTCCAGACTCAGCAATCCATCTTGATGGCCTTATCTCCTTCAGAGCAGAAAGAGACACTGCTGCTCTGGAAAGACATGAGGAGGAGGAGGATTGCGCATTTTCATCAGTAAAAACTGGTACTCAAATATCTCTGTTGTAAAGATATTCTGCTCAACAGAAATAGAGCATCTGATGGTGAAATGCATATAGATCTACTTGACCAGGGATTTCTTGGCCATGTTAATTGCCATGGTCTATGTTTCACCTTCAGCTAATGAGGGTGAAGCCAAGTAAGAGCTTTAGAGTGCCATCTGTGAAGCGTTTCTGGTGCCATAATTGTAGCTGCGACCAATCTGAAAACTGTCTTTCCATAGTTTCATGGCAACTTAACCACCAGAGGAAATAACACCCTGGATCAGATGTACACCAATGTCATTAGTCGAAAGCTGCCCCTCGCCCCTATCTTGGTTACTCGGATCACATATCTATCCAGCTAACCCCAGCATAAGACCTTTGAGAAATCAAACTAAACCAATTGCCATGGAGACAGGTGGTTGCCAGGGTGGTGGGTGGGGGGGGGGTTGGGGGGGGGACAGTAGCGTGACAGGACTACTTTGAGACAAACAGACTGGAGCTGTTTCAGGGAGGCAGCCACTGATATAGGTCATGAAAACATCAGGTAGTAAACAAGGTCAGTAATTGGCTACATCAGAAAGTACATTGAAGATGTCACCAAGATCAAATGCTTCACCACCAAGGTGAACCAGAAACCATGATTGAATACAAAGGTCTGGGCACTTCTCAGAGCTTGTGATGCTGCCTTCAGGTCAGGAGACAAGATGGTACTAAGATTACCCATGGCTGAACTTTCCTGTGCAATCCAGAAGGCAACACATGGGTATGCACAGAAGATCCATTGACAGATGTGTGGCATGCATCGCATATGGTAAGGGATCAATTCTATAACAGATCATTAAGTTAACCTTGCCATATCTCGCTTCTGGACAGACAGAAAGCTTTGTGTCCCCATTGCGTTGCTGTGGCTGAGGTGAAGAGAACCCTATCCAATGTGAACCCAAACAAAGATCCAGTGAGCCCAGATAATATACTTGGTAGGATACTGTAACAATATTAATATTTGGGGAGAATTTATAAGATTTAGAGTAGGTCACATACATACATACTTTTTAAAACAGATCTTATTTGAAAGACTGAAGAATTCACATTGCAAGATCTCTGGAGAATGTAAGCACCTTTAACACGTAGGTGTTAATTGAACTGACATCATAAAATGAATGACCATTGTCTTGCTGGAGTCATGCTGTCTATCAGTACCCTTTCTGCAAAGTGCTCATAGAAAGGTCACTCCTAGATTGTTTACCTACGATATCAACAGATGGGAGCAGAAGGAAGAGCACCTGTTTTCTGGAAAAGGTGGGGGTTTTGCAAGACATGAGTCACATGCTTTCTTTGGAGTTGCAGTTGGAAAAGTGAGAGAGTTGAGTTAACAGCTCAGTTAGTTAGTCAGTCAGTATGTGGGACACTGACAAGTAACTGAAAAGTGTAATCCAGGGAAAACTGTTTGAAACTGATGAAAGCAAGTTCCAGAGCAGTGGATGACTAGAAGTGCTATCTGTCTGATGTTTCTCTTGAAATAGAAGAAGGAATGGAATTCTGTGGTAGCTTGATGAAAGAGGTTACCATCTGGAAGATCCTGATGGGGCACATTTCATCAGCGAGACCCTGAAGTGACTAGTGGTGGTATCTCAATTGTGGAAATCCTGGAGCAACCAATATCTCTCTCTGCAAACACTACAAGAACCATCCTGAATGGTAAACATTTACCTTTCAAGCACCAAGCCTGGTGAACTTTATACATGTTAAATTCTGTGCACAGTATGATGATTGCCTGAAACCAGAGAACTTGGAAGAAGGAGAAGTGAGATTGAACTGTGAACCAAAGAACTTTTCTTGAATTTACACACACATTACATACACGTGCACTTAGAATTAGAAGGGGATTAATTTGGGTTAGTCAAGTATGGAGTTAAGTTAAACTTTGATTCTATTTTCATGTTTGAGGTTGATTAAAAATAACTTTTATTTTGAAAGCCACTTGTCTTGGTGAATGTCTATTGCTGCTGGGTTTTGGAGTCCTTTAGGCTCATTACAGTACTGAAGGACTGCACAAATCAACTGATGGAGGACCTTATAGACATCTTCAACATGTCCCTGGAGCAGTCCTAATTCCTGTGGGTTTCAAGATAGACACCATCATTCTGATACAAATTAGAGTGAGAGTAACATGCCAGTGGCACTGACCTCCATCATTATAAAATGTTTCGAGTGTCTGGTGATGGAACACATCAAAACGCTCTTCTCAGGGACTCTGAACACTTTTTAATTCGCCGTTTGAAGAAACTGTTCCACTGATGATACTATAGCCTTGTCATTCCATTCCATTCTGACTCACCTGGAAAATGAGACCTCATATTGCTAGGCTGCTGTTCATCAACTTCAGCTCACCATTTAATACAATAATTCACCAGAGCCTCGTGGAAAAGCTTTCTTCGCTGTGACTCAACGCCCCTCTCAGTAACTGGATTCTGGACTTCCAAATAGGAAGACCACCATCTGTTCAGTCGGTAGCAGAACACTGAGTTTCGTCAGGATGAGAACTGGCACAACTCGGAGCTGTGTACTCAGTCCCCTCCAATTCACTCTACTGACCTACAACTGTATCACCAGATCTAGCTCCAATAGAATCATGACGTTTCTAAACATATGACAGTTGTTGACCTCCACTATGAATTACACTACAGTAAAAAAGGTGGAAAATCACATGATATGATTTGAGAATAACAACATGAGTCTCAACTTGGACAAGATGAAGTAGATGATCATGGACTTTGGGAGGATCAGAAATGACTACCCTCCACTACACATGAATAACTCAGTAATGGAGAGAGAAGAGAGCTCCAAGTTCCTTGGAGTTCACTTAACAAGCAACTTGCCAGGAAGGCACAACAGCATCTGCACCTCCTGAGAAGACTGAAGTGTACAAGGCTACCAGCCACCATCATGTCAACAGGAGTTCAATGAAGGGAGTGTCCTCACTGGGCGCATTGCAGTGTGCCACAGTCGCTCTGGACAAATGGATCGGAGGTCAATCTACAGGACGATACACAAGTGCCAGAGAGGATCACTTGGATCTCCCTCTCTGCATTGATGTGATCTACCAGAATCATTGTCTGAAGAGGGCATGCAAAATGATTGAGGACCCTTTCCACCCTATGCACAGATCTTTCATTGACTCCCATCAGGAAAGAGATACAAGAGGATTCAGAGCCAACACCACCATGCTGAGAAACAGCTTTTTCCCACGGGCAGAGAGAATGCTGAACAACTGAATTAACTGCTTACACTAACCATCTGAGATGCCACAATTTATAAAACAATATTTATTTATTTCTTTAAATGTATATTTATCCTGCATGTGTATTCTTTGTATTTGTGTGATGTTTGCTTGTGCATTTGCCTGTTTTGCACCAAGGACCGGAGAACAGTTTTGTCAGGTTGTACTTGTGCAATCAGATGATAAACATGAAGTTGAGTATTTGGGCAGCCCAGTCTGATGGGCCAGAAGGCCCTGTTACCGTGCTGTATCTCTAAATTAAAAAAAACAACAAATATTTGCTTGTCTTCTTTATTTGATTCTCTCCTTAATTTTCTAGCATTGATTCTTACTCTTCACAGTCTTTTTCTATACTTTGTACTTGGCTCTTTTTTTTTACTTTGAAAGTCAGATGTTTTCAAATATGTAAATTCAAATCTTGACCACCTGGAAATTAATCTCATGAGCAGTCATAGATCAAACAGTTATGTCTATTTATCCCCTGAATTTCCCTTTTTTTTAATGAATGCCTGCTGAATTTTGTCTTTTTGTTTGAATATATTTTATTTATAATTTTTCAAACCCAAACTCAAACAGTTTCCATATTCAAATATTTACAGATATAATTATAGCATGTACAAAATCCACCAATGAGTTCAAGTAATTTCCCACTCCCACTCCTTCAACCCTCCACACCTCACACTCATATCTCACATGCAGAACATTGACAACATAGGTAAGGGAATTAGCATTGGAATCATCCCTGCCCCTTATTCCTTTCAAGTAGCTTCTTAGCTCCAGGACTAATCTGGTTAGGGGCAGACACACATCAAGACACTATTGGACATCCACATTTGCACACCACACCCAGACTAACAGGAACAAAGGAGTATATGGAAAAGAAATTAACTAATAAATAAGGTTCAAGGATTCCCCACATCTCAGCAGTTGGCATCCAGGCTGTCGAATGTGATATGATAGAACAACCTCCCTAGTCCCCCCACAATCGAAGGGTAGATAGGTGGTGCAGGAGGTGGAGGTACATAGGCCCACACTCTACCTGTGCTTCAATGTAATTAAATATGGTCACCAAATTTTAAGGATCGTACTATATTGTTTTCTCAGATTATAGGTACTTTTCTTCAGGGGTACACAGCTCCACATTTCTATGTTGCAATGCACAATGTCTAGATGGGAGTTAGATTTCCAGGTAAACACTATGCACTTTCTGGCCACTGCCAATGTGATCATGAATTGTATTTGAAATTGGGACAGTTTTAACATAAGTATTATCATCAGGAAGTGCACAAAATCAATTTATGTGCAGATGGTGTGCTGGTATATCTGACAAACCCAACAATCTCGCTGGCTAAACTACATTCTATTCTGGAAGATTATGGTGAGGTTTCTGGATACAAGATCAACTGGGATAAAAACAAGAGTATGCCACTTACTAAAGGGGATTGCAGCCAGTATAAACAAAATAGTCAAATGAAGTGGCCACAATGCTAGGAGTTGGAAGACAAGAACTTGAATAATTTATATGTTGAATTACACCCCCTTGCTTAGAAAGATTGAGGAAGACTTGAATAGATGGATGGCCTTGCCTATCACACTGGTAGGCAGGGTCAATTGTATTAACATGAGTGTGTTGCTGAGACTTCAATACCTCTTCTGGACTTTGCCTGTGGTGTTTCCCCAAAGATTATTTCAAAACCTACACTCACATATGAGAAGATTTATTTGGAATGGTAAGGTAGCCAGGGTCTCCATGGAGAAATTAACATGGGACTACAGTCTGGGTGGTTTAAAATTACCAGACTTTAAAAAATACTATTGGGCAGCCAGTCAAGATATATTTTGCCTCACTATTTAAGGGGGAAGGTGTACCACCCTGAATAAAAGTTGGTCTGCAAGTGGTGGGTGAGAAAGTAGCAGACAATTTTATTTATAAATGGAATACTAAAATGTTATCTAGCAAAAAAAATACAGCCCAATACGAAAACATGTCATTATTATTTGGAATAAAATTAACCAGTTTAAAAGTGGGACTGTCTCCAGAAATGTCCCTGACTCCGAATAGATTAATCACATTGACAGAAGATAACAAGATCTTGGACACCTGGTGCCAGAAGGGGATCAGGTGTATCGAGGACTATAACTGTTTGTATGCACTCACATAATTAAGACTTGGAGATGAGATGCTTTCTCATCCTTTACTTCTATTAGACTAACATGGCTACTAACACACAGGGTTTTATTTACAATCGACAACAAGCGGGTGTGAATGAATTCAGCAAGAACAGAAGCCATTCGCAAGACCCCATACCCAACCAACAAATTGGAATTACAGTCCTTCCTAGGTCTTGTTAATTACTACCAAAAACATATCCCATCCTCGTCGCCACTGTTGTGTATGCACTCATACAATTAA
The DNA here is from genome assembly GCF_036971445.1 of Narcine bancroftii. NCBI lineage: Eukaryota > Metazoa > Chordata > Chondrichthyes > Torpediniformes > Narcinidae > Narcine > Narcine bancroftii. Next base: position 17,381,135 of record NC_091469.1, on the reverse strand, counting down.
GACTCAGAGACGTGATGCTTTCTCATCCTTTACTTCTATTAAGCTAACATGGTTACTGACACACAGCGTTTTAGAAGGGTGATATCATGACATGGGCATCATGATGTCCAGAAGAGGGCAGGCTTATACCCAACAGTTATAAGCGGAGGCAACTAATGTCATTGGAACAGCTTAGGATTTGTCAAATAAGATGTTCCTCTGGTACCTTCAGATAAGATCTTACTTGAGAGAAAAATTACGTCCATCGATGACATTAATGATGCTTAGTGACATAGAGACCTTGATTTGAAAGATGAACAAATTTAAATTTATTTTGGCAATCTACTTTCTGCTCCAAACAGAGAGTCCAAAACCAGGCCTCAATAAATCAAGGTAAGGGTGGGAATCGGATTCAGGAATCACATTTAATGAACACTACTGGTCAAACCTGTGTCGGATCAACATAGCAGTAATTATAAATGCAAGATATAGGCTGGTACAGTACAATTTCCTTCACCAATTATATTTAATGCTGCAGAAAATGAACAAGGCAAAGCCAGAAATTTCAGACCAATGATTTAGGTGCAGCATAAAGTCGGGAACCGTTGTACATGCAATCTGGACGTATACCAAGGTAAAGCCGTTTTGGGTCGATCAAGGCCAAGTCCTGGAAAGAATTATTGGTGAAGAGTTCCCACAGGATCCAGAGTTGTTCCTCCTGGAGAACATACTGGGCTGCTGACTTTCTCATTGGAAGACCAAAACTAGTATGAATTGGAAACCATGTCTCCTCCTCACTGATCATCAACACAGGCGACCCCCCAAGGGTGCATGCTTAGCCCATAGCTCTACTCATTATACACCCATGATTGTGTGGCCAGGCACAATTCCAATGCCATCTACAATTATTAGTAGAATCACAAACGGCAATGAGGAAGCATACAGGAAGGAGATAGATCAGCTCGTTAAATGGTGTAATGACAACAACCTTCCGCTCAATGTCAGCAAAACCAAAGAGATGATTGTGGACTTCAGGAGGAAGTCAGGGAAACACAACCCAGACCTCATTGAGGGTTCACTTGTGTAGAGGGTCAATATCTCCAAGGATCTGTCCTGAAGCCTCCAGGTTGATGCAATCACATAGAAGGCTTGCCAGCAGCTATGTGAGGTGTCTGAGGAAGTTCGGTATGTCACCAAAGATGCTTGTAAATTTCTTCAGGTGTACCATGGAGGGCATTCTGGCTGGTTGCATCACTGCCTGGTACAGAGGTGCCAACTCTCTGGACAAGAATAAATTCCAGAATGTTGTTAACTCAGCCTGTGACATCACAGGCACCAGCCTTTACTCCATCGAGAACATCGACATGATGCAGTCTTAAAAAAGCAGCCTCTATCCTCAAAGACCCCCACCACCAGGCCATGCCTTCTTCACTCTGCTCCCATTGGAAAAAGGTACAAGAGCCTAAAGATGAGCACTCAGTGACACAAACTTCTTCCCCACTGCCACCAGATTCCTGAATAATCAATGAATTAAAGACACTGCCTTACTTTTCATGTACTATTATTATTATTTAATTTTGTTTTTATCGCAATGTCATAAGATGGTTATAAGGTGTATGTTTGCACTATGATCCTGCTCCAAACACCAAATTTCATGACTTGTTCGTGACAATAAATCCTGATTCTGATCATCCTGGAATTACTGAGTCATACTTTTACTGCACACAACCAGGCCCAATGACCCAACATGAAATCATGTATCTCTTTTTGCACTTTCATTGCTGATCCCTGGTGTGTTCTTATCATTTTCGCTCCATGGTCATCATTCTGCCCTTCTGAAGACAAAATGCTTGATTTCACTAAAATCTCAATTTAGCTCAACAATTTAAATACAGTTATTCCCATTTGAGAAGCTCCTGACTTCCATGGGGATACCTCTGCCCCAAGAATTGCAACACAAAGTACTCCTTCAGCCTTCTATTAGAACTCCAGTCTTTGCAGGACCACAACGCATTTCACCATGAGCACACAAAGAACATTCCAGTGATCTGAGAGAACTGAAACAATTTCTTAACATTGAGATCTGTCCCCAAGATTGTGCATGATTTATATTCCAATATCAGATCACTTGTGCAATAAGGCAATCCTGGAACATTTGGCTGTAACCATTTCAAGAGAGAGAACTCTACAATGAGAGTTTAAAATATTGGGGCAGGAGCTTTCTTAACCCAAATAAAGATAATCATGAATCAGTGTAAACCTGGAACTTTCTGAAGGCTTACTACAAACTTGGAGATTCTCTACACTTCATTGATTGTGGAAAATATCTTCCAGGATCTTGTTATCATGTGGTCATAGCCTGTGCCCTTGGTAGCAAAGGTGAAGGAATAGGTGCAGAAAGAAAAAGAGGAGGCAGAAGAAGATGATGAGAAGAAGAGTCTAGACAAGAGGTGATGATGAGATATCCTCTCTGGATGTCATCATCTCTTATTTCCCTAGAAAGTTTAAAAAAAAATATTCCTCATCTTTCTGTTAAAAAAAAAGAATGATATTCAGATTGGGCATGAAAGATATTGGCCACTGAGAATTCCCAATGACCACATCTGACACATGATGAATTGAATGTTATTTTTTCTTTGACAATTAACAGTATTATCAGTTTCAAATATCCCACCATCAACTTTCAAACTTGGAACCTAATTATTACAACTCAAGAGCACAACAGAAGCTGTGGATTCAGTGGCATGAAACATCACCTCACTTACCAAAGGTGTTCTACCATCTGCCAGCCACAGCCCTGGACTGTGCTAAGTGTTCTACTTGCCTGGACTGCAGATCCTGCATCACTTAGGAACTTCAGCAACATTTTCACAAAGCAGCTGCTGGCTTAGTATAACCATCCCTCACCATGAACACTCATGACATTCACTACTGATGAAATGTGCTGACTGAAGCAACAGATGCAAAGAAACAACTCATCAAATTCCTTTGATAGCCCCTAGAAACCTATCTCGCACCTGGAAGTTTCACTTTTTTCATTTAATCTTCACCACCCCTCACCCCCACCTACTTCTTTACCCAGATTCATCAGCCTCCCATCTGGTTCTATGTGCTTTATTGTCCACACACGTATGCACCTTTGTTTCCTCTCCCTTTAATTTAATTTAAATTAGAGGTACAGCATGGTAACATCCCTACTGTTCATGAGCCCACACTGCCCAGATATTACTCTGTAACTAATTAACCTTCTAACCTCATTGTTCTGGAACATGAGAGAAAACCAAGCCACCTGAAAACCCAGCTGTCATAGGAAAAATATATCAACTCCTTAGAGTGTAACGCCTCAAACTAGCAACAACTGAAGATGCAATTCAAAAGGGCTATATTTCAACTCTAAATTTATTAATGATTATTAACAATATAATGTCTTAACCAAATTAATTCCATAACAAAGATACAAATATCATATCTTTAAAAACAATGTGTATATAAAAGAAAACACAGACCATTACAGCTGTGCCAAATATTCAAATGAGAAAAATTCCCCCAAAAAAACACAGGTCACTCAGTTCAAAAAGTCAGTCCAAATACACATTCCACAGAAATCAATATAAAAGCCAAAATAATTTCTTTAACTGAATAACAAAAGGGCATCGTATTGAATGTTGGAGAGAGAAATGACTGATGTTGCATTGCCATAAGCTTACAAATCCATTTTCAAGGCTTCCTTAGGTGACTTCCCTCATTTCTCAAATTGTGGTTTTAACCCTTCATTCACTTATGAGGCATGTGCCTTTCACACAACTCTCCAGTTGGTCTCCACCATTCCAACTGCAGTTCTGTTGCTCCATCTGCCTCTCCCACTACTGTTCGGAACATTCCATTCTCTCTCTGTCTGCACAGCTTGACCAGCTGCACCTCAAGTCATACAGAGATCTCAGAAGAATTCCATCCTTTATGATGACAGTCCACAATCCAAAAGGTCAGTCCATGGTCTATGGTAACAGACAATGGTGGATTTGAACCCTTGGTTCTCCTTATCTATTTCTCCTCAATCTGTTTCAACCAACCTTTCACCCATCTCCTCCCCACCGCCACCATCATCGGGTTCCACCTTTCACATTCCTGCCTCTTGCTCAGCCCTCTCTCTTACTTCTATATCTGTCTGTTTTCCCCCTTCACCATTAGCCTTGCTGCAGGGTCTCGATAGGTGGGTTCTTCCAGCATCTGCAGTCTCTTTAAGTTCATGTTCAAGTTTATTATCATCTGATTGTTCATATACATCTACAACCTGATGAAACAAGTGTATCTCTGGGCAATAGTGCACACACACAGACACATAAGCAACAAATATTCATTGTAACAATATTAATATTTAGAGAGAATTTATAAGATTTAGAGTAGGTCATATACATACATTTTAAAACAGATCTTATTTGAAATACTGAAGATCTCTTGGAGAATGTAAGCACCTTTCACAAGTAGGTGTTAATTGAACTGACATCATAAAATGAATGACCATTGTTTGGAACTAGAGAAACGATGGCTAGTAGAAGCTCTTTTCAAGGGTTATGCCAGAGTCCACAGAAAGGGCACTCCTGGATTGTTTACCTAAGATAACAACTTTAGAAGAAGAAAGAACTCCTGTTGTTTGCTGGAGAAGGTGGGGGTTTTGCAAGACATGCATCACATGCTCTCTTTGGAGTTTCAATTGGAAGTGAGAGAGTTGAGTTAACAGCTCAGTCTGTCAGTCAGTGTGTGGGACATTGACAAGTAACTGAAAAGTGGAATCCAGGGAAAACTATTTGAAACTGATGAAAGCAAGTTCCGGAGCAGTAGATGGCTGGAAGTGCTATCTGTCTGATGTTTCTCTTGAAATGGAGGAAGGAATGGAACTCTGCGGTAGCTTGAAGAAAGAGGTTACAATCTGGAAGACCCTGAAGGGGCAAGTTTCACCAGCGATACCTTGAGGTGACTAGTGGTGGTACCTCCATTGTGGAAATCCTGGAGCAACCAATATCTCTCTCTCTGCAAACACTACAAGAACCTTCCTGAACAGTAAACATTTACCCTTCAAGCACCAAGCCTGGTGAACTTTATACATGTTAAATTCTGTGCACAGTATGGTGATTGTCTGTAACCAGAGAACTTGGAAGAAGGAGAAATGAGATTGAACTGTGAACCAAAGAACTTTTCTTAAATACACATGCACACATTATATACACATGCAATTAGAATTAGAAGGGGGTAATTTGGGCTAGTATAGAGTATAGTACAAGTATAGAGTTAAGTAAAGTTTGATTTTATTTCCTTGTTTGAAGTTGATTAAAATAACTTTTATTTTGTAAGCCACTTGTCTTAGTGAATGTCTATTGCTGCTGGGTTTTGAGATCCTTTGGGCTCATAACATCATAGAGATCCAAAATGAATATCTCCAATTAGATATTCAACACCATCTGCAAAGAGATGTTACACTCTGATTGCATGCACTTAAACATGGTGCTACTGCTCCAGCTATAATAATGTCAGTGCTGCTGCTGTGGTAACAGCAGCGGTGCTGCTCATGTGGATCAAGGAGGAATAGGAGGGTGAAGACAATTCTGATGCACTTCCACAGGGTCTAACTACCTAGTCATTATGTCGTTGCCCCTGTACATATTACTAGCCACCTGTAGAATGGAGTGTATTGCGTTTTTTTTTTTTTAAACATCAGACAACTCATGGAGGTCCATGCCTAGCCCAAACCATGAGTGGTGGGGGCTCCAGGTCAACAGCAGACATGGAGCTAACACCCCTCATGTTCACCAGACCAGGAGGACATCCCAATCCCTTCCATGACAAGAAGGTGAAGCCCGGAATAAGACCCTACATGATAGGAGCATCAAATCAGTGATGGGCTCAGAGTCCACCAAACTGACATCAGGCTGTTTGAGTCTTTCTCGTGGAGACCAGGAATCAAGACCTGGGTTTGTGAGGGTGCCTGGAAGCAGGGCTAGTGAAGAACCTCAGGCATGAACAGCTGCCTAATCAAATTGAGGGTTTGGGTCCAGGACTGACTGAGAAGGTAACTTGGATTCATGGAACTTGGGTTCACCACTGGACAGGAGATCAGGCAACTAGAGGTTATAGAAGGGCAGGAAGCAGTATGAGCAGTGGAGGTGGCAGGATCCACGGACACTTGATAGCTTTGATCAGACTCTCTTTTGCTTTTCTTTCTCTCCTCAGTAGGACCGCCACATAATGGGATTGATTGCACTCAGAGACGAGTGAAGAGTACAAAAGCACTTTTAATAGCTTACAATCAATGGCCAGTAGATACAACAGTCCTCAGGTGAATTTGAGGTAAGGCGGGAAAACCGGGGTTTATATTGGGGTAGGTGAGGGTGGGGCCAAGGGAGGAGCCAGTCATCTGAACAGTACATAGATAGTGATTTCCAGTTCACTGCACACTGAATTTGTTGCACCTCTTTGTGTGTCTTTACAGACATACAAAAGTAAACAAGCATTGTGTATTTATGTGTATGACAACAAAGGAACCTTGACCTTGCTGCTGCCTCAAAATCCTGGTGCTTCCTTGACCTAACAGCACTGTTATACCAGTGGGTCAAGTAGAAAGCTCTTATCATCTTCCCATATGTTAATGCTGACCATCCCTGCAGCACACCACTAGTCACAGGCCTCCAGTCTGAGAAGTAATTGTCCACAGCCACTGACTGGCTTCTCCCACACAGCCAATGTTTTTGAATATTTTAATATGAGATTTCACATCCAAAGTACAGAGTACCTATGGATAGATGTTAAAATTCTCAAAGATACACTACACTTCAAATCACCAATGCCTGAAGAGGGCGCACAAAATCAGTGAACCGGTGCGGACTTGAAAGGCCAACGTGGCCTGTTTCCGCTCTGTAAATGGTTATATGGTTATATATCACCTTCCATTAATTGTTGGTCTCCCTAGCATTAAACATAGCACAAAACTCTGAGGCTAAATCAACATTCCAAACAAAATGACAACGGCAAGACCTTTTTACATTTACAAGGCAAATGCTTTAGTTTTCCCTGGCAATCTCAATCAACAGTTTGAAATTCCATTTGACACATTAATGCAGAGCTTCCATAAAGGTGTTTTAGAGCAGCAGAACCATATTGTATGTTGATACATTGAGCAATAGATGCATTGTAATCTCTGGTTATGGGTCAGGTTATGGCTCAACCTGATTTAAAAACACAACGATGGAGAAACACAGCAGGTCAAACAGTGCACTTTATACAGCAAAGATATAAATACATAACCAACATTTTGGGCTATGTAAAATTGTCAGCACACCAGCAAGCTTGGCTCGGTGAATAGAGAGAGGAGGGTAGACAACAAAGTGAAAGAAAACAAAAGGAAGGGAGGGGGAAAGGAAAACAGGTTAGCAGAAACTGGAAATGCCATCTGGCTAGAGATTGCCCAGATAGAAAATCAGGTGTTGTTCCTTCAATTTACGGGTGTCTTGGTGGGATAGTATATGAGGCCATGAATAGACATGCGAGCATGGAATAGGATGCAGAATTGAAATGATTGGCCACTGAGAGATCCACATTACTGATGTGAACACAGTGAAGGTGTTCAGCGAAGTGATCTCCCAGTCTGCACTCAGTCTCTCCAATGCAGGGAAGTCCACAAAGGGAGCACTGAGTGCAGTCGACCACTCCCGCAGATACACAAGTGAAGTGATAATTCACTTGAAAGATCTGTTTCGGGCCCTGAACTGTGGTGAGGGAGGTGGTACAGAGAGGGGAGGAGAGGTGAAGATGTATCTGATAGAAGGAACATTACCGAGGATGATGTGTGAGATACAGAGGCTGGTGCAGTGATAGGTAAGGACAAGGGGAATCCTATGTTTGTTGCATCTAGGGACAAAGTGGGTCAGGGCAGATGAGCTCCCTGGGATAAACTGGAGGAGATGTGGGTGAGGCCTGAATTGATAGTGATGGAGGGGGACCCATTTTTGTAGATAAAGGCATTCATTTCAGATGATATGGTCTGGAAGACCTAATCCTGGGAACAGATGCAGTGGAGACGTATAAATTGTGAAAAGGGAATAGAATCGCTGCAGAGGACTGCATGTGAGGAAGTGTAGTTGAGGTAGTTGTGGGAGCTGGTGGGTTTGTAAAATATGTTGGTGGAAAACTTGTCTCTGAAGATGGAGACAGAGAGATCCAGGAAGGTGAGAGTGTTTGCAGAGATGGACCAGATGAATTTAAGATCGGGTGAACATTGGCGGCAAAGTCAATAAAGTTGAGGAGCTCATCATGGGTGGATGAGGCATCACCGATGTAAACATCAATATAGTGGAGGAAGAGTTGAGGGGCCTCACCCACATAGGCTTGATCTACAAAGCCCTCAAACAGGCAGGCATAGCTGGGACCTCTGTAGGTACCCATGGCTACTCTTTGATTTGAAGGATGTGAGATGAGTCAAATGACAATTTATTAAGAGTGAGATTAAATTCTGCCAAACAGAGGAGAGAGGTGGTGGAGGTTGACTGGCAATAACCATAGAACCATATAACATTACAGCACAGAAACTGGCCTACTCAGCCCTTTTAGCCCATGCCAAACCATCTTATTTGCCTAGTCCCCATGACCTGCATCCAGTCCATAGCCCTCCATACCTCTCCCATCCATGCAAGTTCACGGAAATATTTTCCACTTTTTTTTGGGGAAAAAAAATTTATCAATTGTATCAAATCAAAGTATAAATTCAATAATATGGCTATTGAATAAACCATACAAAATTATACAATATTTTTAAACATTCTTTTCCCCAACCCCCTCCCCGCAATGAAATTAAAAAAAGGAGGAAGAAAAAAGAAAAAGAAAATGAAATAAACAACTTCTACATACATAATGTTATTAACAAATATAATATTCATTGACTATTTAATATAAATACTTACTGAGAGGGGTGGGCAAAGTGAACGATGTGAATGGACTTTAATTCATAAAATCCATGTATGGTTCCCAAATTTTATAAAAGTTTCCAATTCAATTCCTTAAACTATAAGTAATTTTTTCTAAAGGTATACAATTTTTTCCATTTCAATATGCCATCTGTTTATTTTTACCAAATTCTCAGTTTTCCACTCTACTGCCATACATTTCTTTGCTGTCACTAAGGTTATATTTTAAAAAAATTCTTGATATTTATCCAATTTCAATTTTATATCTTATATAACCATATACAGCACAGAACAGGCCAGTTTGGCCCTACTAGTCCATGCAGGAACAAATCCCCACCCTCCTGGTCCCACTGACCAGCACCTGGTCCATACCCCTCCAATCCTCTCCCCTCCATGTAATTGTCCAGTCTTTCCTTAAATGTAAATAATGTCCTTGCTTCAACCACCTCTGCCGGAAGCTTATTCCACATCCCAACCACCCTTTGTGTGAAGAAATTTCCCCTCATGTTCCCCTTATAATTTTCCCCCTGCAATCTCAAACCATGGCCTCTGGTTTGAATATCCCCCACTCTTAATTGAAAAAGCCTATCCACATTGACTCTCTCTGTCCCTTTTAAAATCTTGAACACCTCCATCAAATCCCCTCAATCTTCTATGCTCCAGAGAAAAAAGCCACATGCTGCTCAACCTTTCTCTGTAACTCAAACCCTGACATCCTGTCAACATTCTCGTGAACTTTCTCTGCACTCACTCTATTTTGTTTATATCCTTCCTATAATTTGGTGACCAAAACTGCACACAGTATTCCAAACTTGGCCTCACCAATGCTTTGTACAATTTCATCATAATATCCAAGCTCTTGAATTCAATACTCCGATTCATGAAGGCCAACATTCCAAATGCCTTCTTTACCACTCTATCTACCTGAGTATCAACTTTGAGGGTACTGTTTACCATAACTCCTAAATCCCTTTGTTGCTCTGCACTCCTCATTTGTCTACCATTCAATGTTATGTCCTATTTAGATTTGCCTTTCCGAAATGCAACACTTCACACTTATCCGTATTAAATTCCATCAGCCATTTCTCAGCCCACTCCTCTAGCTTTCCTATATCTCTTTTTAAGCTACGGTAATCTTCCTCCCTGTCCACAATACCACCAATCTTTGTATCATCTGCAAACTTACTTATCCAATTCACCACCCCTTCTTCCAGATCGTTAATATATATAACAAACAATAGTGGAACCAGGACCGATCCCTGAGGAACTCCACTAGTCACCAGTCTCCAATTTGACAAACAATTTTCTACCAGTAGTCTCTGACACCTCCCATCCAACCATTGCTGAATCCATTTCACTACCTCCTTATTTATAACAAATGCCTGCACCTTTTTTTCCTAATCTCCTGTGGGGAACTTTGTCGAAAGCTTTACTAAAGTCTAAATAGACAACATGCACAGCCTTCTCTTCATCAATCTTTTTCGTAACCCCCTCGAAAAATTCTATAAGGTTTGTTAAGCATGATCTACCTCTGACAAAACCATGTTGACTACTACCTATCAATCCCTGTTCTTCCAAATATTTGTAAATGCCATCCCTCAGAACACTTTCCATCAACTTACCCACCACAGACTCACAGGTCTATCATTTCCAGGCTTACATTTGGACCCTTTCTTAAACAGCAGAACAACATGAGCCACCCTCCAATCCTCTGGCACTACCCCTGTGACCAGTGACATCCTAAATATCTCTGTTAATGGCCTCATTATCTGTACACTAGTCTCCCTGAGTGTCCTTGGGAATACGTTGCCTGGACCCGGACATTTGTCCACCTTTATCTTTTTTAATACTGCCATCACTACCTCCTCGGTTATCCTTATATGATTCATGACCTCCCCACTATTTTTCTTTACTTCAACTGGTTCAATATTTTTTTCTTCCCTAGTGAATACCAAGGCAAATAAATCATTTAAAATTTCCCCCATCTCCTCTGACTTCTCACCATAGCCTACCCTCCCTATCTCCAAGGGGTCCAATTCTATCCCTCACTAATCTTTTACTTTTAATGTACCCATAGAAACCCTTTGGATTTATTCTTACTCTGCCTGCCCAAGCCTCTTCATGCCTCTTTTTGGCCTTTCTAATTTCTTTCTTAAGATTTTTTCTACACTCTTTGTAGTCCTCTTTCAAATTCTCATCACCCTGCTGTTTATACCTCTTGTACACTTCCCTCTTTCTCCTAACCAAATTTCTAATATTCCTCGAAAACCAAGGCTCCTTATGACTTCCAGCCTTTCCATTGATCCTCACTGGGACATAGCTACTCTGCATATCTCAAAATTTCTTCTTTGAATAGTCTCCACTTTTCATTTATATCCTTTCCTGAAAAAAATCATGTCCCACTCAATACTCCCCAAAGCCATTCTCATTCCTTCAAAATATGCTTTTCTCCAGTCCAGAACCTCAACTTTAGGCCCTTCTTTGGTCTTCCCTAAAACTAATAGAGTTGTGATCACTAGACGCAATTTGTTCTCCAACATTAACCTCAGACACCTAACCTATCTCATTCCCTAACAGGAGATCCAGTATTACACCGTCCCGAGTCGGTTCCTCTACGTATTGATTAAGAAAACTATCTTGCACACATTTGACAAACTCTAGCCCATCCAGCCCTCTTACTGTATGGGTATCCCAATCAACATGAGGGAAGTTAAAATCTCCCATGATCACTACCTTATGTTTATTACACATATATGCTATCTCCTTACAAATTTGTTCTTCCAATTTTCTTGGCCCATTTGGTGGTCTATAATACACTCCTATTAGTACCCTCATGCCTCCTCCCCCCCTCAATCCACCCAAACAGCCTCACTCGATTATCCCTCCAAACCATCCTGCCACCTCACGGCAGTAATGTCCTCCTTAATAAGCAGAACAATTCTTCCTCCTTTTTTTACCCCTGTTCTATCACATCTAAAACATTTGTATTCTGGAATATTTAGTTGCCAGCCCTGACCCTCCAGTAACCAAGTCTCACTAATTGCCACAATATCATGATTCCAAGTGCCAATCCATGCTCTAAGCTCATCTACCTTGTTCACTATGCTTCTTGCATTAAAGTACATGCATTTTAGAGAATGACCCTCACATATATTCCCTATTCTACCTTTTACCTTAATCTCCATCCTTCCTTTGTTATCTTTATCATTCTTAACTAGGTGGCCATGCACCCTAGACACTGCTCGCAAACTCTGCTCCCCATCCCCCTGCCAAACTATTTTAAACCCTCCCCCACAGCTCTAGCAAATCTGCTCGCCAGGATATTTGGCCCCCTCCAGTTCAAGTGGAGTCCATCCCTTTTGTACATGTCCGACTTTCCCCAGAAGAGATCCCAATAATCCAAAAATCTTATCCCCTGCCCCCTGCACCAGCTCTTTAGCCACACATTCATCCTCCACATCCTCCTATTACTACCCTCTCTAGCACGTGACACAGGCAGCAATCCAGAGATTATACCTTAGAGGTCCTGTTTTTTTAACTTCCCCTAATTCTATGTATTCCTGTTTCAGGACCTCATCCCCACTTCTCACTAAGTCATTGGTCCTCACATGGACCACGACTTCTGGTTGCTCACCTTCCCCTTGCAGAATTCTGTGAACTCGATCAGAGACATCCCTGACCCTAGCACCAGGGAGGCAACAGACCAACCTGGATCCCCGATCTCGTCCGACAAACCTCCTATCTGTCCCTCTGACAAGTGAGTCCCCAACCACAATTACCCTGTTCTTATCCCTCCTTCCCTTCTGAGCCTCAGGGGCAGCCCCTGTGCCAGAGACGTGACCCCCATGACTCATCCCTGATAGACTGTTCCCTCCAGCAGTATCCAATGCTGAATACATGTTGCTGAGGGGCACTTCCACAGGGGTACTCTGCACTGGCACTCTCCCTCCTTACCTTACAGTCACCCAATTCCCTGACTCCTGCCTTCTAGGAGTGACTGTCTCCCTGTAACTCCACTCTATCACTGCCTCTGCTTCCTTTAAGATCCTCAGTTCATCCAATTGCAACTCAAGCACCCTAACATGGTCGCTCATGAGTTGCAATTGGATGCACCTTTTTCAGGTGTTGTCATCAGGAACAGCTGTGCTGTCTTTGACTTCCCACATCCCACAATTGGAGCATTTGACTACCCCAGCTGACTCCATTACCTCCTTTCTTAATGTATATATATCTTCTTCATATATATTCCCAATAAAAAAATATTATTGAGTAATTTTTCTCTTTATCTCATAATTTGTCCTTACAATATAATCAAATCTTTACAAAAGTGTTCCACTTTCACTCAGGACCATACCAAATGTAAAACAGTCCCTATTTCTTTATTACATTGGATAATTAGAATTAAATTCATTCAGTTTATAAGGAGTATAATGTAACTGATGAAGAAAATTATATTGAATCATTTGATATCTAGTTATTTGTAACACTCTCTTGACACAATTTTGACCATATTTCCACTTCAATTTGTATATTTAAATCTTTCTTACATCATAATTTTGATTTATAAAATCTTTTCTTTTAGTTTCTTGTAATTTTTTATATATAAGTAATAAATTTCTTGATAATAAATGTACCTGTTATACTTTCAATTCTTGACATTTTTCCTTTCCAATAAATTCTCCGAAACTCCAGCACATGAATGGCACATTAAATATTGTATTGTTGGAAAAATATTCATGTTAATACAATTCACCCATCCAATTAATGTTATAGGTAAATCTTTCTATCTTCTCAGATCTTATTCTATCTTTTTTAATAGAAGTGAATAATTTATCTTAAATAAATTATTTATATTTCTATCAATTTTTATTCCTAAATATTTAATTGCTTCTTTTTGCCACTAAATTTTTTTGTCAATCTCTTACATTGTGAATGATCCATATCAACCATAGGCATCACCTCACTTTTAATAATGTTAACTTTATAACCCAAAACTTATCCATATTCTATTAATATCATATTTAACTTATTCAATTATATTTCTGGTCTTATTAAATATACTATAACATTGCCCACAAACAAATTAATTTTATGCTCTTTGTTACTTATCTCACATCTCTTAATTTCTTTATTACTTCTAATTATTTCTGCCAATGGCTTTATTGCTAATGCAAATAAAATATGTGACAATGGGAAACCTAGTCTAGATGACCATTCTAATGAAAAAGGTGTTGATATTTGTCTGTTCATAACTACTTTTGCTTTTGGCTGATCATATAATGCTTTTAGCCAATTTACAAAATTATTTGAAATCCCAAATATATTTAGTAATTTAAACAAAAAGAAAGACACAAAAAGAGATTGGATATCTATTATAAAAATGAGGCTGCCGAGTTAAGGGAATCTGAAGTCATTGAAGAGGAGGGCATGTTCAGTATCGCAGATACAGGTGGGGAGGGATTGGACCAGGGGAGAAAAGATAGTCAAAAACTTTTTTCAGTGGGGCAAGTGTAAGTGGATGCTTTGGTTTATGTACCTTGGGTAAAAGGCAGAACTGTGCAGTGCAGGAATGGGAAACGATGAGAATGGAGGCCATGGGAGGGAAGTGGCCAGAGTTGATGAGTGTGGAGATGGTGTTGGAGACAGTGGCTTGATGTTTGATAGTGGGGTCCTGTGGGAAGGATAAGCAGGAGGAGATGGCTGATAGCTGTCATCTAGCCTCAGCAAGGTAGCGGTCAGTGCGCCAGACATCAAACTGATTCCAATTTTACAAATGTAAGAGGATGCATGTTAATTTTATTCAAATTGACAATGCACAAGTGGAAACCAAATGATGTAAATATGATTCAAGGTCAAAACTCAGCCTGCCTTTGGGTGTCCTGGCACAAACAAAAAGAATGAGCATGTTGCCAATTTTACATTTAAAATTGGGTGCCAATGAATTTTTACTCCACACATCAGGGAGGACAGATGGTTGAATTCTAATTGATGCCAAGGAGTTTAACCAAGGCATTTTCTGAATGAAACCAATAATTTTTCCTATGAATAACTCATAACATTTGGTAGCCCTTGTCCTAATAAGTCTCTTTATTACTTAGGACAAACAGACTTCTAACAATCAGAGCCAGAACCACCAGATTGAGAAACAGCTTCTTCCCATGGGCAGTGAAATGGCTGTATGACTGAAATAAACTACTCATACAAACCAGAGAGAAATACAGCACAGAAACAGCCCTTCATCCCTTCTAGTCTGTGCTGAACTATTTTTCTGTTGAGTCCCACTGACCTGCACCCAGTCCCTGCCTTCCATACCCCTCCCATCTTTGTCCAAATTCTTCTTGAATGTTAAAATTGAGCCCGCATTCATTACTTCAACTGGCAGCTCACTCCACACTCCCACCATTCTCTCTGTGTGATGAAGTTCCACCTAATTTTCCCCCTAAACCCATAGGACATGACAAGAGATTTGATAGAGGTATTTAAAATTATGAAGGATATGGACAGATTAAATATTGACAGATTAAATATTGGAAGGCTTTTTCCACTGAGGGTGTGAGATATAAACAGAGGACAAGCCAACCTACATTTAATCTGTCTATATCCCTCATAATTTTAAATACCGCTATCAAATCTCCCCTCATTCTTCTATGCTCCAGGGAATAAAGTCCTAATATATTTAACCTTTCCCTTTTACTTAGTTCTGCTGTCCAGCAACATCCTAGTAAATTTTATCTTCACTCTTTCAATCCTATTGATATCTTTCTTGTAGTTAGTTGACCAAAACTGCGCACAATACTCCAAATTTGGCCTCACCAATGTCATACACAAGTTTGTCATAACATCCAAACTCCTATATTCAATACTTTTAATTATAGCCAATATGCCAAAAGTTAATTTAATTGCCAATGGCCCTATGATGTGCCTTTCAGAGAATTATGTATCTGTATTTCCAGATCCCTCTGTTCAA
The DNA here is from genome assembly GCF_036971445.1 of Narcine bancroftii. Taxonomy (NCBI): domain Eukaryota; kingdom Metazoa; phylum Chordata; class Chondrichthyes; order Torpediniformes; family Narcinidae; genus Narcine; species Narcine bancroftii. Next base: position 17,365,238 of record NC_091469.1, on the reverse strand, counting down.
CAGTGCCCCACCATTTACCGTGAATGTCCTTCTTTCGTTAGTTCTTCCAAAATGCAACATGTCACACTTCTCTGCATGAAATTCTATCTACCATTTTTCAGCCCATTTTTCCAGCTTGTCAAGATTCCTCTGCAAGCTTTGAAAACCTTTCTCACTCTCCACAAAACCTCTTATCTTTGTCTCATCTGCAAACTTGCTGATCCAATTTACCACATTATCATCCAGATCATTGCTATAGATGATAACATCAATGGTTGCAGCGCTGATCTCTGAAGCACAGGGCTCCAGTCTGGAAACAATCATCCAACACCGCATTTTACCTTTTCCTTCATAGTCAATGTTGAATACAATTTACTATCTTACTGATTGACTTCCCATGTGGAACATGGGACCTCGTCAAAGGCCTTACTAAAGTCCATGCAGACAACATCTACAGCCTTTCATTCATCAACTTTCCTAGTAAATTTCCACAAAAAAAATCAGATTAGATTAATACAACATACCACCCACAAAGCCTTGTTGACTATTTTTAATTAGTCCTTGGCTATCCAAATACTTGTATATCCGATCTCTTGGAACACCTTCCAATAATGTACCTTCTTCTGACATCACACTTACTGGCCTATAATTTTCCAGGTTGTAATAATAATGATCATGTTTGCATGACCCTTAGCAAGGCCTAGATTATAGTTACTGTTTGATTAGACTTGACTGGCAGCAGGGGCCTGGCACACAGAATGAGAGATTTATAATGGAGGTTTGCAGCTTCATGGCATGCCTCATGGTGCTGTTTACAACAATTTTAAAGTAAAGAACCTTTTCCTTCATCCATGTATTGTCCAAGAACTCACATATATCAATACAAGATGAAACAAGGGTTATTTTTGGATCTTTTTTTTAAACAATGGAACAACATGAGCTACTGCTGATCCTCCAGCACCATACCCATGACTAAGGACATTTTAAATAATTCTGCCAGAGCCCCTGCAATTTCTACACTTGCCTCCATCTAGATCTGAGGGAATATCTTGTCAGTCCCTGGGGATTCATCCAACCTTATTTGCTTTAAGATAGCAAGCATTTCCTCTTCTTTATTCTCTATTAGTTTCATGATCTCATGCTTGTTTTCCTTTCTGTCCTCAAATCTGTTTCAGTTTCCTGAGTAAGTTCTGATGCAAAAAAACCATTTATGATCTCCCCAATCTCTTTTGACTCCATAAATAGCCAACCACTCTGATCTTCAAGGGGACCAATTTTGTCCCTAATTATCCATTTGCTTTTAATATATAGGTGCTCCCCTGCTTAAGATGGTCCAATTTATGATTTAAAAAATTATATGATGGTTTGAATCCATACTTAGAATTTTGAATTCCAATCTGTTCCCGCACTTGCGACATGTGGTACACTAATCTCTTGTAATGCTGGGCGATGGCAGAATATACTGTCACATCCTCACCACCTAGACATTGATTGTAATTCAATGCTTTATACATTCTTCATGCCCAGTGTGATGGTTTATTCAGTGTGGAATAAAGGTTCCACAATTAAACAAAATTTAATTATAAAAAATGGTAGGTGTAGTATTCTTTTTTGACTTCTGATTTTATTCAACTTATGATTGCTTTGACATAATGTGACCTCATTCTAAGTTGAGGAGCACATGTACCTGTTGAAATCTTCAAGAATTTCCTTCACATGTCTGCCAAAGCAACCTCATATTACCTTTTAGCCTTCCTGTTTTTCTCTCTTGAATTTTTATTTGATTTTTTAATACTCCTCAAGTACCTCATTTGCTCTGTGTTGCCTATACTTGTTGTACCTCCTTCTAATCCAGCTCCCCAATATCTCTCAAAAACCAAGGTTTCCAATGCCTGTTAGCTTTGGCTTTAATCCTGATAGGAACATATAAACACTGTACACACAAAATTTCACCTCTGTAGGTCCTCCACTTAACTCACACATCCTTGCCAGAAAACAACATCCCAATCCATGCATTCGAGATCCTTTCTAATTTCCTCAAAATTGTCCTTTTTCCAATGGAAAACCTCAATATAATTACCTTGAAACTAATGGCATTTTGATTACTGGACCCAAAATGTTCCTCTGCACACCTGCCCTGTCTCATTCCCTAATTTTGTATTGCATGTTCACTAGTTAGTACCTCTTGATATTAATTAAGGAAACTTTCCTGAACACATTTGACCTACTCCAACCCATCCAGCCCTTTTACAGTATGGGAGTTCCAGACAATATGTGGAAAGTTAAAACATCCTACAATCACAACTTTATGTTTCCTGCAGCTGTCTGCTCTCTCTCTATTGATTTGCTCCTCCGATTCTTGTTGACTACTGGGCAGTCTATTATACAATTCCATGAGTGTGGTCATACCTTTCCTGTTCCACAGCTCCACCCATATACCCTCAGAAGACAAGCCTTTTGGTCAGTCCTGCTTGAACACAGCTGTGATATGTTCCCTGACAAGCAAAGCCACTCCTCCCCCTTTCATCCCTCAACCCCTCCCCCTCACCCCGCTCTATTGCTTCTGAAGCAATGGAAGTCGGAACATTGAGCTTCCAGTCCTGACCGTGCTGCTACCAAGTTTCACTAATGGCTACAATGTTATAGTTCCATGTGCTAATCCACACTCTAAGCTTGTCTGCCTTTCCTACAATGCATTAAAATAGATGCACTGGAGAAAATTTTCACATTATAAAACTCTTTGACTTATAATTTTACATGTAATTTTCACATTGTCTTTTCCCTCCTCCACTCCCCTATCTACTCTGGAACTGTGGTTCCCATCTGGTCCAAATCTAGTTTAAATCTACTGAAGCAGCACAGCAAACATTCCCCAAAGGATATTAGTTCCCCTCAAGTTCATCCTAATGGAACAGGTTCCATCTTCCAGAAACTTGAAGCTCTCTCTCCTGCACCATGCCTTCAGCCACATGTTAAGTTGCATCATCCTCCTATTTCTAACCTCACTTGCACGTGGCAGGGGTAGCAATCTGAGATCACAACCCTGGAAATCCTGACTTTCAACTTTATGCCTAACTCCCTGAATTCTCTATGCATGATCCCATCACTCTTCCTACCCATGTCACTGGTCCCTACATAGTCCATGACATCTGACCTGAGAATGCTGCAAACTTGATCTGAGATATCTTGGACCTTGGCACCATGGAGGAACCATACCATCTGGGAATCTCAATCTCTTCCACAGAACCTCTTGCCTGTTTCCCTAAATATGGAATCCTCTATTTCTACAGCTTGCCTCTTCTCCTCCCTTCTCTTAGCCACAAGTCAAGATTCTGTGCCAGACACTGATCACCTTGACTTGTCCCTGGTGTCCGTTCATGCCCCCCCACCCCCACTGCCAACAGTATCCAAAATGATAGACTTATTCTTGAGGGGAATGGCCACAGGGGTGCCTGACACTGCCTGCCTGTTCCCGTTTCCTCTCCTGACACTGAGCTACCCTCCTCCTGCCTTCGAGGTTTGATAGCATCCCTGTAACTCCAGTCTATGACCTTCTCAGCCTCCTGAATAATCCAGATTTCATCCAACTCCAGCTCCAATTTATTAACTTGCTTTGTCAGGAGCTATAGCTGGATGCACTTCTCACAGATGAATTAGTCAGGGATACTGCTGGTTTTCCTAACTATCCACATTCTGATGCTCCGAGACACTACTATTTATTAAACAATATTTATTTATTTGTTTAATTTCTGAATGTACATACTGCATACATATTGTTTGTCCGTAAGTTCATTGTCTGGATGTGTGTTTCATATTTTTGCACCAAGCTCCAGTTTTTTTGGGGTTCTACTTGTATAATCAGATGATATTAAATGAATTCGAAAATTAAGTAAATTCTCCTGTCAATGTGCTCCTTTGAATAACTTCATAATAGGTCTTCTATTTATATTTGCATTATTTGTCCCCATGTGTATTTGCACAATCTTTTCCACTTTTTGATATGCTAAATTTAATCTTCATTTTCTTGTTTCTTTTTTAAATGGACACAGTCATTGAATCTATCACTTCCCAGTGGAGAAGAGGTACATAGAACAATGCAGGAGTTGGCCTACATTATCTTCATCGAACATGGTGCCAACCTAAACTAATCACTCCTTTTTGCATATTCTGTACATTCCTCTATTTCCTGTTGTGTACCTTTGTCCATTGAAAAGCCTATGAAATGTGATAATATTGAAATCCATGTATCTACCATTAAACTTGTAAAAACTTTCCTCACCAATTTCATTTAAACTCTCCCCCTCTCACATTAACCTTTTCCCTGGAGTATCACACTTCCATCCAGGGAAAAATAACCTACTTAAACCTCTCATGATTTTATATACAAATTAACTCGCTCTTCAACCTCTGACACTCCAGAGAAAACAGTTCAAGTTTGGATAATGTTTGTCCTTTATCATCAAGCATATTTTCACATTTATAATTTTATCAATTTAGAGAAAGAGCACAATAACAGGAGTTTTGGGCTGCCCAAACACACCAATTAAGCTACATACCCCACACAATTTTTGGAGTGTGGGAGCACCTGACGGAAATCCATGCAGATAATTTGTGGCATGTTAACTTGAATCTAAACTTTGGGAGATTCTAATGTTTTGAAATGAAGCAAGGGTCAGGGAGAGTATGGAAGGTGGGAAGAGTTTTTTGCTCTCCTCTCTCATTTTAACCTATAACCTCTCATTTTAACCTATAACCTTCATAATCATTAAATATGACTATTTGAATACCTTCCTGAAGAGTTATTGTGAAGGTATATTCACCCAAACATACACCTGAGAATTGACATTCTCTCAACTTTAAATTTTAATTAAAACTTTGGCTTTATCTCAGCCACCCCATTCAAGAATTGGAATAATATAAATTAGGTGTCATTCTTATTTCTTACTTTTCCTCTTCTTTTCATGCATATCTTAAAAGTGAAATAATACATTCAATTTGAAAGAATATTGTTGCAGCGACTAATCAGGATATAGAAAAATATATTTCCTCATTTTCAATCTGGAGACATTTCTTAAAAGAAGCACTTTACATACCTCCGATATGTTCATTCTCATCCTATGATTCATTTATTTCTGACTTTCACTTTTTCTGATGCAGAATCGAGAATCTGAAAAAAGAATACAACTGGATGAGAAAAGAGAGGCAGGAGTCAATCACTCAACCCTTCCAGCCTGAAGATCCAATCAACGTGATGATGGTTGGACTATGATCTGCCTCATCTCTTCCTTGGTGCTAGTTCTCCATGGGTCTCAATTCCACAACATTTTAAAAACGTATCTACTTCCTTATTAGATATTCCAAATGATTGATGGAAATGACCTGCTGGAATAGAGAATTCCAGAAATAAATACTGTTTTTCCCACTCTTTACCAATGATGTGTAACTTGCTAAGCATTTTGTTTTAAACTTCAGATTGTCAGCATCCATGGTGCTTTTCTTCTTTTCAGAATTATTTTCAATTTACATAGGTTTTGATCCCTGTAGAACAAATAGGGATCATGAATCCGGACTATCAACAGTTCACTAAAAAAAAGTTTCTTTTTCTTCATGTGAAATGCGTACTTGTGAGAGCAATTTATAAAGCTCATATACATGTCTCTAATCTAATAAATAGATATGGTTATTTTAGGCCCATAAGCTTGCGCCACCTAAATACACCCATGTCACCAATTAACCTATGGACTCCATATGTATTTCAGACATCGGAGGAAACTGGAGCACCCAGAACAGAACAAACCTCAACAGCAGCCTAATAGCCTGAATACGCCTGAGATTGTCTGATCTCAGAAGCTTAGCAGTCTCAGGCCCGGTCAGTACTTGAAGGGGAGACTGCCTAGGAAAACTAGGTGCTGTAGATATCTGGACAAAGTGGTGACTCTCTATCGGCCTTACAGTAGACAAAAGTCAATGAATTTCAAGCACTATTATGACAACAGTGTTGTCCCACAGATAGTTTCCTTTCTGAAAAAAAATTAAACCATCACTGTACAAACTTTGGTGCTTATTTTTTCTATATAATACCAACCTAAACTGTACTAACAAGTACAAATAATTTATGTTCACACACAGATTTATTTCTATTGATCATAATCACTTTTTAAGTTCATTTGCGATTAGTTTTGAAAGCACTGGATTTGTAATAACACTATTTCACATCAAGAAACAAACATTCTTTTAATATTGATGCTTGGTCACTCAAGTTTAAGAACATTTGCACGTGTTCACCTTTTTACAAGATCTTCAAATAGATTTCATTTCTCTGCGTCAAACACAAACTGAATGTGTATTGTGAATATAAATAAATTAGAGCATGTTCTTTTAATGAAGCATGAAGCTACAGAATTCACCAAACAAATCTATTTGCAAAGTGCTTTTGAAAGGTTTTCACAAGAATATTGAGTGACACAAAGAGAATATAATCTCGTTTGCCAAGCTATATATCAAAATGGGAAAGGGTTGGATACATGAGGGCAGCACATGGTGTCCAATGCAATGTATTATTCCACTTAGCTATACTGAGATGAAAGCTGAGCAGCTTAAAAGATAAGTTTAGCATTAATAATTACCAAGGATCAGTGAAATGTTTAGAAAGCCTCAAAAAAATAAAGAACATGGGAATATTTTTTGCAAAATATTGTTATTTATTTATTTCATTCATTATTTTAAAAATATTTTAAAACTTTCCATGAGAAAGACTAACTCCCAGACCAACCCTTTCTATGATGGCTGACTTGTGTGGCATCCTGGTCAATTGAGGAAACATTGTTTATTTTTAATCATGAAAGATTATATAACATTTACAATAACCTCCCAATGTCCTGCTGCAGTTGGATATTTTCTCGTGTGATATTTTTAAGTAAGTGTGCATTGAAATCTTTGATTACAAAATTGTTATATAACCACTTAAGGTAACTTTGTCATGGCTTACTTGCTGTCACAAATTCATTAAATATAGCCTGTTGTTAAACAAGAAATTTGGTGTATGCTGGGGTAAAGTGAAACATACAAATATGCAGGAGGAACTTAGCAGGTCGCACAGCATCTTCGGAAGTAAAGGGTAATCAAAGTTTCAGCTTGGGCTCTTCATCTCTGTGCTCCTACCCCAAGTGCATCTTCCCTCTTCTCCTCTCCTCCTCCTCTTGCACCCACACTTTTTTTGTTCAGGGTGCTGCCAATTTAGGCTTTTACTGAGAAAGGGCTTAATCTTGAAGTGTTAGTTATCTTTTTCTTCCTATGGACATTGAGAAACCCACTGAGCTTCCCAATCACAATTGTGCATTGCAAATGAGACTACCATTTGTTTTTTCCTCAGGGCCAAACAATTATTTGTAGGTGGCAAAGAATTGCCTCACAACATAAATTTTATTGATGTCTTCTCAAACATTTGGCAAAGAAACATGACAGGCCCAAAATGAACTCTAAAAATTGCAGATGTGGAATAGTGCAACATCAGGGTCATTCTGCAGAACTCTTCTGAAGCAATTAACATTCTGTAAAATAACATATTATTTGCAAAATCCAAATCACCTTCACCTTCTATGGTACTTATACTTTCCAAATATAAATGGTGATGGTGGAATAATCATATTTTCTACATTCAGGCATGCTTTGAAGTTGGCTTGCTGTCACTCCCAGTGTGTATCATTAAATCAGAGTTCTTTCTTCTTATAACCAGCTTCTTGCTCAGTTTGTCGAGCAGCCAGGGATATTTTTTAATGGAACATCATTCAAAAGTAACCAGTCATTTATCCTACATGATTAGAATGCAGCTATTGACATGGTTGGGCACACCATCATTCACAAGATCACTCTGTCTTCATCCAGCTGGGAGTCACCGAGGTCCAAGGCAGTTAAATTTCCTGACTAATACAGTGTTGTGTGGTTGGGATGATGTCAATCTCCATGATAACTTTAACCTCATGGAAGCAATTTTGAGATTTGCAGTGTTAAGGATCAGATTTCCTTAATGATCAAATGCTTTCAGGGATAAACACAGAAATTAGACACCAAACCATTTGATATATGCAGTCACTTCTTTTCAAATTTGTTTTGATACAGATTGGACTCTGTTACAATTTCTATAGGTGTTGTATTATTGGCAGATGAGGTCAAGGTGAAATAAATGGCACCTTACAGTGGCGAACCTTTGCGTGCCACTCTGACAGGAATGATCAAATATTCCCGTTCAGAATTATCAAATCTTGACCCCAGAACCAGAACCATAAAATCAAACTTACCTGTGAACAAGAATGTCCAGTGATCTCTAGTCAATTTCCCCATTGGCAGAAATTGCAGACACCATCGGAGTGTGGGACTTTAAGCACCCGACAGTCAGGCAAGTTAAGCACCACAGAAGTTTCAAATAGCCAGGAACAGGCAATTTAAATTATACTGGGGTCACAAATTGCAGACATTCAGTCCATTTAAACATCACGGGAGATTTAAAGAGACATCGCACAGACTATTTAAACACTGCGGGAATTACCAGCAGCTGACCCATGGGCCATTTAAATAAGACCCGACTATATGGATGCAGAAGGGAACTACAGTTTGAACGTCAAATTCCCTCAGTGTTGGTCAAGAAGCTCCTGAGTCTCTGCACCCCCCTCTGCAAATGGATCCCTGATGTCCTCATCGGAACACCACAATCACTATAAATTGGTAAAATATCTCCTTGTTACTGACTATCAACAAAAGTGCACCTCAAGGATGCATGCTTAGCCCACTACTCTACTCTGTATACATCCATGACTGTGTGACCAGGCACAATTCCAATGTTATCTATAAATTTGCCAATGACATCACAATGGCAATGAGGAAGTGTACAGGAGGGAGAGAGATCAACACATTGAGTGATGTCACACCAACAACGTTGCATTCAATGTTAGCAAAACCAAGGAGATGATTATGGACTTTGGGAGGAAGTCAGAAGAACAAAACCCACTCCTCATCGAGGGTTCCATAATGGAGAAGGTTAAGAACTTCAAATTCCTGGCTGTCGACGTCTCCGAAGATCTGTCCTGGAGCCTCCATGTCGATGCAATCATGAAGAAGACTCTCCAATGGTTATGATTCGTAAGCTGTTTGAGGAGATGCAGTATGTCATAGAAGACTCTTGAAAACTTCTATAGATGTACCCAGGAGAGCATCACTATCTGGTATGGAGATGCTAATAATCAGGACAAGAAAAAACTCTAGAGGGTTGGTAACTGTAAGGTAAAACATCATGAGATGGGAATGTGTAAGGAGTTACCCTGTGCAGGGCTGTAACAAGATGTGAATGCATCCTTGTACTTACAAGATAAGAGAGACATTGATGGATTGAGAGGCAGGAAGCTAGCAGGGAAAGGATAGCAACAGTTTTAGTCATTGGACAAGTAATGATATGATGATGTTCTAAGCACGTATCCAAGGGTATAAAAAATCACCATTTTGCTGATAACGGCAGAATGCATTCTCCAACTAACATTGTTAGTTGCAAGTGTTACAATCCGGTAATAAAGAACAAAGAACCCCGATTTCGACTCAGTCTGGTGTTTGTCTCACTCATTCATGAACAAAGCAGACCTAACAATTTGGTGACCCCGACGTGATGGGTGAGTGAACACTGGACGACGGTTTCTGTTTTTTCTGACAATCATCTCAGCCGGCTGATAAAAAGGTCCAGAGAAGCCTGTTTTAACAAAATTCTCTTTTTTTTTAAATCTTTATGATTGTCAGTAAGAACTGGAGATCGGACAAATTAGACGACCACAATTGAAGGTCGCATGCCAGGATTGTAACACGTAAGTGATTACAGACAAGATAAAAGTCCTTAAGGTGTTTGAATGACATTTATTAAGTGCTTCGCAAGAAACTACTAGAGTTTAAAAGTCTTTATTGTGTCGTTGCAAAGTCCAATAGAGTGAGAAGGTGGTCTATAAACAATTGAGGACCTGAGTTTTCTGCCCTAAACTGGTTATTAAGAGGAGAAATCTCCCACGTGAAGGTTGGGCTTTGAAAGAAAACAAAGGTTCAGGCTTATTGGCCTCAATTGTATCTGAGAGACTGACTTATAAATGTCCGGTAGGTATGATAATGTCTGTACACTTGAGAAGTTAAGAATTTATTTCCCCAATTCGCCGTGGTGGAATACCACAGCAGACACTAGAGACCTTGAGACAACAAAAAAAGTACTCAGGGACGCCTGCCTGGTGAACAAGAACGACGACAGAAGGCTGCGACAGCTGTGTCCGGATCAGGTAGGAGATATTAATGAAAAAGTTGACAAACTCCTAAGAGACACCCGGTTTATTCGAAATACTTTTGATAAGTTAAATGAGGGTATTCCCAACATCACCAAGGAGATAAAGTTACGTAAATTCATAGATTGGTACAGGGAAACAGGACAAAAGTATAGCCCAAATATTTGGTTTTCTAGTTGTAATTTAACTTTCAGACCCCTTTGGGAAAACAGAGAGTGGAAAACGAGCAATCAGAGTATACAGGACAGTCTGAAGTCAATTGGAGGACAAGACTTAGAGACTGTTCCTTTAAAAGATATTAGTCATCCAGCTTGCAAGGAGACATTTTTAAAAGCAATTTTCGTTGACATAGATCCCCTAAACGGACAAGAACCTAAATTAAAACAGGCATTAGAAAGCGGTCCCGCAGCTATGGCTGTACAGTTGCCTGCTAAGACTTTTGACCAAGTTATTAAGGAAATTAATCAGGAATTAGAGGAGCGAAATACCAGTAATGCGGCATTGGAAAAACAAAAAATGCTCCGAAAATGTGTAGACCGCTGGAGGAAGAGGGGTTGGTTACCCGGGGGCACTGAGATGTTCCTGACAGGTGAGGGAAACAAAATTTTAAAACGTAGAGTCTTAGGCAAGCTGGAAGAAACAAAACGGGACACAGAAAACAAAATCTTTAATCGCGAGTCAGCAAAAAAGAGGGTGAGAGACAAGGAGATTCAGTACCGCGATGTCCTAGCTCTATTTGAAGAATTTGGTCTCCCTGGTAACCCACCTGTTACTGCCCCTGTAGAAATAGCTTGTAGACCCCCGCCCTATACATATGTGGAGTCAAAAGGTGCCCCTGGCACCCCAGATGGGATCCTGGAGTCACGTCCCTTATATCCAGATATTGAGACACTGGGGTGTGACAAGAACCTCGGGAATAGGGACACATCAGACGAGGTACAGGCCCCTTTAATAAAAATAGAAGGGGGAGTAATAGATGTGGAGACCCCTCTGGAGTCCAAGAAAATAGAAAAGGAGTTAGAGATACAGAAATGGAACATGAAAAAGGTTCAGGATAACATTAAAAACTTAAACAGAGATATTAATGTGCTGGGGCAGATCAGTGAGGATCAAAAAGAATTAATGGTAGGTGTATTGAAGGAAGTGGAAAAGATAACTACAACACTGTCAGGAGAAATTAAAGCTGAAGGAATGGTAATAGGAGTAAAGGACGAAAAGTGTAGTACAGATGAGGAAACGAGATACGATCCACCATGGGAGGAAAGTAAAAGGAAAAGACTCGGGAGGGAGAAAAATAGACATGCCTACCTGGACATAGTTAGGACAAAAGAGAAAGATGTGAAACAACTAAACTATGGCCGAAAAGATTATCTTAGAGATGAACGTGACCAATATACCTTTGACCCTGAGACATTGGAAGCTGATAGGGACAGTGACAGTGACGAAGAAGAGTCAGAACAAGGTGGGATAAATAAATGCATGCCAAGAGTAAAGAAGGAGCAGAAATCCCCAAAATTGAGATATCAATGCCCATTACTGATCACGGGACGGGGAACTCAAAAAAATGTACCCTGGTCACGAATGGACTGAGAGAGTTTCTTGAAAAAACTACCTCCGTTGAGTAATGGGGCTAGTCCATGGATTTCTTGTTTTGAGCGAGAAACCTGCCAAGAACAATTAGCACTCGCAGATGTCAGAACTATCATGATAAAATTAAAGGCAGAAGGGGCCCTGAAGCAAATAGAGAGAATTGTAAGAAGCAGTAAATTGGGGGATGAAATAGAATTTAACCCACTTCGAAAGAGGGGGAAGTGAGAAAATTCGACAGTACGAAGATGTCCAGGGGAGAGAAGATAGCAATTGAGACAGGTATTGATGAGTCAAACTCCTGGATAGATCAGATGGGTAAATATGCGGACCAAGCAGGGTATGGGAACTGCTGGGTCTGTGCCCGAGGAAGGCCATTATTACGGATGAGCAGATCAATTTTTGAGGAGACAGATGCTATGGACTGCGCCTTGAACCTAATGTCAGAATCCAACCCACTGAATAGGTGTCTGATATGGGAACAGACATTTCCCATAGCTCCGGCTAATGTAGCTCCCCCTGTCTTTAGATCCACAGGCATAACTAATGTTACTTGTTTTGCCAACAACAACACAGCAGCGCACGTTTTCCATGTGGGTTGGCTGCCCAGCGACTCGTGCAGGACTCATGTTGATCTCTCACATAGCAGTAGTGCAACCCGCTTGACCCAGGCTAGGGCGGATATTTGGTGGTTTTGTGGAGGAAGAGTGCTGTACAACTGGCTCCCCGCTAACTGGGATGGTCGGTGTGCTCTAGTAACCCTTAATGCGCCAGTGCTGATTGTCAAAAGGCAGGAGGGAGACGAGGATTCCCTAGAATTGCGCCACACAGAGAGTTGGCTGTGGAGAAAAAGGAGGAGTGTTGGACTCTTGGGGCCGGGAGGAAGGAACCCTGATGGGGTATGGATTGATGCCATTGGCCAAGCCCGGAATATTCCGGACGAATTTAAATTAGCCGATGAGATTGCAGCTGGGTTTGAAAGTTTTCCTGTTTTTAGTGCAATTTTTCCCATCACTGTAAATAAAAATGTTAATAGGATCAACCTTATTCACTATAATGTCCAGTGCCTTGCAAATTTGACCAGGGACGTTGTTGAGGCAATACATCAACAACTGTCAGAAACTTCCCTTATGACACTTCAGAATAGGATAGCGATTGATATGGTCCTGGCAGAGAAAGGTGGAGTGTGTGCTATGTTTGGAGATCTATGCTGCACTTCTATCTCTAATAACACAGGGCCAGATGGATCACTCACTAAGGGGTTAACGAAACTTAGGGCATTGGCGAAAGAATTAAAAGCCCAGTCTGGAGTCTCCAATCCTGTTTTATCCTGGTTACAGGGAGTGTTTGGGAGATGGAGCACATTGTTAGGACAACTTTTGCTGGGTTTGTTCATTTCTGTATCAATTTTTATCACTTGTGGCTGTTGTTGTATTCCATGCATTCGAACGCTGGTCACGAGGACCATAGAGAGAGCCTTTGCTGACCGTGATGAACTGCCTCCGAAATATCAAGCTGTGCAGGCTGTGGAGCAAGACTATCTCACATTACAGGAGGCGGAGAAAGTTGCTGAGATCGATCTGGAGTCTGAAGGGGAATGTGATGGGAAGGAGGGATTGTGAATTAGATTGTTACACATATAATTTTAACCTTGCTTGTAACCTAAATATTATAACCTTGATTGTAGAACAAATATTATAACATTGATTGTAACACAAACATTATTAATCAGATTGTAGAACAAGTATTATGAATTAGATTGTAGACCATATGTTAACTGGGGAATTTACTAATGTACGGGGGGTTAGCTAGTTTTTTGCTTGGGGGCAAATGGGATGAAACTTGTAAACGGGCAATGGGATCGGGGTGACGGATGGGGGGTGTACGCAAAGGAGGGTTGGGGGAGCCCTCGCCCACCAGCCGAACTACCCTGTGAACAGAACCCGTATAGAGCTTGGCAATAATAGGCGAACTAATGTAACGCGGTGGTAGCATAGTCAGGGCGAGATTGTCCTCTAAAGAGGACAAAGGAGGGATTGTAAGGTAAAACATCATGAGATGGGAATGTGTAAGGAGTTACCCTGTGCAGGGCTGTAACAAGATGTGAATGCATCCTTGTACTTACAAGATAAGAGAGACATTGATGGATTGAGAGGCAGGAAGCTAGCAGGGAAAGGATAGCAACAGTTTTAGTCATTGGACAAGTAATGATATGATGATGTTCTAAGCACGTATCCAAGGGTATAAAAAATCACCATTTTGCTGATAACGGCAGAATGCATTCTCCAACTAACATTGTTAGTTGCAAGTGTTACAATCCGGTAATAAAGAACAAAGAACCCTGATTTCGACTCAGTCTGGTGTTTGTCTCACTCATTCATGAACAAAGCAGACCTAACATAACTCAGCCTATGACATCGCAGGCTCTAGACTTTGCTCCATTGAGGACATCTACAAGAGACGGTGTCTTAAGAAAGCAGCCTCTATCCACAGGAACCTTCACTGTGCTACCATTAGGAAAAAGGTACAGGAGCCTAAAGACGAGCACTCAGCGGCATAAGGACAGGTTCTTCCCTGCTGAATGAACCAAAGACAGAGCCTTTGACTTTTCATGCACTATTTTTATTTATTGTTGTAAGATGGTTTATATGAATGTCCGCACTGTGATGCTGCCACTAAACAACACATTTTGTGGTTTGTTCATGACAATAAATTCTGATTCTGAAGTTGTCTATCCATAATGCATGAAAGATTAAAATTAGTCCTTATCATTCGAACATTTGTGAAGAAGAGCCAGGAGATTCTTTGCAATTCTTCAAATATCGTGCATGGAAAGAAATATGTTACAATTTAATTAAAACATTGGAAGCTTCATAAAAAGATCTAAGGATATAAAAATATGTTTGCTGCCTTCATAAGTTTAAAATTCTTGATTGCTTCAAACATCCATGTTTTGAAATTTAGTGAGCTGTGGCTTCATTGGTGCTTTAGCAAACCAGCAAATTAACTTCATCGACTGAAAGCAAATTTAGTGCAGACAGTTTATTTCTTTTGAAAGTAATGCATAGTACCAAATTACAGAACTGTCCCATCAATAACACTTCCAGGGATGGCAGGAAAAATAATTATCCCTGTCTTGTTTGTCGATTGCATATAGACCTAAAAAGTCTATAAATTCTTAAGGGAAGAAAATGTTCACGGTCTCCTTAAGCTGTAAATTAGATATTAAAAAGTGGCAGAATTTTAAGATGAGAATTAAGGATTGTTTTCACTGAAGAACAGCATTTAAATTGTACCCTTAATTATCAGTATTGCATGAATAGAACAAATTATGTGCATTTTCTGAGTTCTCAATGAACATTGAGATTTTTGTAATTAAAAAAAAATTGTGATAAATCTTTTAACACTTAATTCCCAGTCATTGTGTTTATCTCCTCTGAAGACGTTCCCTTTACTACTTTAATCCTTGTTGTCCTCCAACAAATGAAGTCCCACATCTTCCCTCTTCCTAAGATTCACAAATGAAACACCACAGACAGATCTGCGGTTTCAGCCCATTCTTGCCTCATGGAACTAATTTCTTGCCATACTGATTCTTTTTGGTTTTCTCATCGTCCATTTTTTTTCCCACTTACATCCCAGATTTCTCTTGCACCCACACCCAATTCTCTTCCGACACCTTCCACTATCATAAGAATTTACATTCTTTCTCTGTTCCATTATTTCCTTCCAGTTTCTCTGATTATTCTCAAGATTCTTTTCATTTATTTGCATGATGTGACCAGAATTATTCTCCAAAAACTTGTTCCAAGTGCTTTAAGCAGTTTAATAACTTCACGTGTGCAGTCATGATTAATGGAAACAGGAACCAATCCAATTCATCAACTAAGACTACAATTCAAATACATAGCACAACTGTAGTATTCATGCGTGCACCTAATAGCTGACATGCAATTCCAGAGGCAGATAGAGTCATAAACACACAACTCATTCCTCAGTCTTGTTGTTGCTTTGGCTATCCCTAGTAGTCAAAGATCAACAGAACATAGACGCCTGTGTGTTTATTTGTTTAACGTGTACTTGATGTTGCACTCCAAGAAGCACACAATCAGCCTACTAATTCCAATGGCATGAAAGCCACAATGATTGGAGCTGATAGATTTGTTGCAGCCTTCGTCTACCTTCACAGCCATTAAGTTCAGAGAAACTTTGTCTGCCTGTACCACCATTTTTGATTGATTGTTATTTATTAGAGACCTCAACCTTGACCTTACCACCATGGATAACCCTACCAGGAGCATCTATCCAGATGGCATCACTCTCAGGATCACAGGACCACATAAGCATCTCCACCACGACAAGTTAACAATCCATGGAGTTGTAGTGTTGTAGGATAAGTTTGTAAATAATAGGTTTGTGGGAGGATGTCCCCCAATCATTGCCACAAGCATTTGGAAGGAAAGGTGATGGCAATCAGATGTTGGCTGTTCAACAAATGAGGAAAGTTAGGGATTCACAGGCAAGGCTTCAAATATGCCAAGACGTGCTGGGACAGCTCTTTACAAATGACAGCATGAACCATCTGAAGTCTTATTATTGCCATTAAAACAATATTCTGTGGTTTTTCCGTCAATGAGAGAAGGAAAAAAAATATTTGAGTTGTTGCTCAAGGTGAAATAATACACTTTAACAAGAGTTCATTCAGACACAAATTGATTTCAGTCCCATCCATATTGTTTGTGGCAAAGACACTTTTTTTCCCCCTTTATTTGCTCTGTGCTCCACAGTTTTAAATTTGTAAACAAACAATTCAGATGTTGTTAAAGTGCACATTCCAGATATTATTCAAGGTTATGGGTATACATTTTAGTTTGACGATGTTGAAATTACAGCATTACAGTTCCCGCATTTCAGGACACCATACTGTTTGGGATATTTAGCTTAACAGGTGTTTGTGATTACATAGGTTTATTTAATTGCTTCATTGGTGTGGGAGAGCTAGGCTTGCTTCTAAGCTTTTGATCACCTTTGGAGTTTGTAGTTTTAATTTGTCATCGTGAGGGCGAGAGTTGTGCCAATAAAAGTCAAAGAAGGCATTGTAGGGAGAAAAATTAGAATAAAACAGTAAGAAACATTTCACAAATCATAGGATGACAAAAATCAACTGTTTGGTACATAATTAAGAAGAAAGAGAGTACTGGTGAGCTCAGGGACTGGTGGCCAATGAAGATCTCCACTGCTGATGACAGAATAATTCTCAACATAATGAAGAAAAATCCCCAAACTCCTTTCCAACAGATCAGAAACACTCTTCAGAAGGCAGGGGTGGGTGCATGAATGACTAGTGTCTGCAGAAGACTTCATGAACAGAAATACAGAGGCTGCACTACAGAATGTAAACCACTAATTAGCCACAGAAAGGATGGCCAAATTACAGTTTGCAAAGAGTATATAAAAGACCCTGCAGACGAGACGAAGATTAACCTGTAGCAGAGTGATGGCAAGAGCAAAGTGTGGAGGATTAAAGAACCAAGATCCAAAACATATCACCTCATCTTTAAAAGAAAATCATGGTGGTGGGGTGTAATGGCCTAGGCATGGATGGCTGCCACAGCTATTGGCACCTTTACAATAATTGATGATGTATGTCCTGATGA
Source organism: Narcine bancroftii (assembly GCF_036971445.1). Classification (NCBI taxonomy): domain Eukaryota; kingdom Metazoa; phylum Chordata; class Chondrichthyes; order Torpediniformes; family Narcinidae; genus Narcine; species Narcine bancroftii. The sequence continues at coordinate 17,347,711 of NC_091469.1, read as the reverse complement.
CAGTAGCAAAATGAATTCTGAGGTGGAAAGAAACATCTTATCTGCTCACGTTCAACTAAATGCCTCAAGCTCATTGGGCAGCTCTTCAACCAATAGTAAGACAATGATCCTAAACATACTTTTTTTTTCTTTGGCTTGGCTTCGCGGACGAAGATTTATGGAGGGGGTAAAATGTCCACGTCAGCTGCAGGCTCATTGGTGGCTGACAAGTCCGATGCGGGACAGGCAGGCACGGTTGCAGCGGTTGCAGGGGAGAATTGGTGGGTTGGGGTTGGATGTTGGGTTTTTCCTCCTTTGTCTTTTGTCAGTGAGGTGGGCTCTGCGGTCTTCTTCAAAGGAGGTTGCTGCCCGCCGAACTGTGAGGCGCCAAGATGCATGGTTTGAGGCGAGATCAGCCCACTGGCAGTGGTCAATGTGGCAGGCACCAAGAGATTTCTTTAGGCAGTCCTTGTACCTCTTCTTTGGTGCACCTCTGTCACGGTGGCCAGTGGAGAGCTCGCCATAGAACACGATCTTGGGAAGGTGATGGTCCTCCATTCTGGAGACATGACCTACCCAGCGCAGTTGGATCTTCAGCAGCGTGGATTCGATGCTGTCGGCCTCTGCCATCTCGAGTACTTCGATGTTAGGGATGAAGTCGCTCCAATTAATGTTGAGGATGGAGCGGAGATAACGCTGGTGGAAGCGTTCTAGGAGCTGTAAGTGATGCCGGTAGAGGACCCATGATTTGGAGCCGAACAGGAGTGTGGGTATGACAACGGCTCTGTATACGCTTATCTTTGTGAGGTTTTTCAATTGGTTGTTTTTCCGGACTCTTTTGTGTAGTCTTCCAAAAGTGCTATTTGCCTTGGGGAGTCTGTTGTCTATCTCGTTGTCGATCCTTGCATCTGATGAAATGGTGCAGCCGAGATAGTTAAACTGGTTGATCGTTTTGAGTTTTGGGTGCCCGATGGAGATGTGGGGGGGGTGGGGGTGCTGGTAGTCATGGTGGGGAGCTGGCTGATGGAGGACCTCAGTTTTCTTCAGGCTGACTTCCAGGCCAAACATTTTGGCAATTGAACAACTGAAAAGTGGCAAGGTATGGATGGAATCCCCCCAGAGGTCTGGAAGGCTGGCGGAAAAACTCTGCATGTCAAACTGCACGAGTTTTTCAAGCTTTGTTGGGACCAAGGAAAACTGCCTCAGGACCTTCGTGATGCCATCATCATCACCCTGTACAAAAAAAAAGCGAGAAATCAGACTGCTCAAACTACAGGGGAATCACGCTGCTCTCCATTGCAGGCAAAATCTTCGCTAGGATTCTCCTAAATAGAATAATACCTAGTGTCGCCGAGAATGTTCTCCCAGAATCACAGTGCGGCTTTTGCACAAACAGAGGAACTACTGACGTGGTCTTTGCCCTCAGACAGCTCCAAGAAAAGATGTTTAAGTGAAAGAAAATCCAACAACATCCAACAATCAGAACTAAGTGAATACATGAGACCTCACCAAAGCCTTCGACACCGTGAGCAGGAAAGGGCTTTGGCAAATACTAGAGCGCATCGGATGCCCCCCAAAGTTCCTCAACATGGTTATCCTAAACATGCTGCTAAAGCAACAAAGGAGATTTTCAAAATTAAAAACTGGAAGATTTTTGAATGGCAAAGTCAGTCACCCAAACTAAATCCAACTGAGCATGCCTTCCAAATGCTGAAGAAAAACTTAGTGGACAAGCCCCTGAAACAAGCAAGAGCTGAAGATAACTGCAGTAGAGACCTGGCAGACCATCACCAGAGAAGATACTCAGCACCTGGTGATATCTATGAATCACAGACTTCAAGCAATTATTGCATGCAAGGGATATGCAACAAAGTACTAAACATGTCTACTTGAATATGCATAAAATTGCTATGTCCCAAATATTATGGTGCCCTGAAATGAGGGAACTGTGTATAAAAAGTGCTGTAATTTCAACAATGTGAAACCAAAATGCAAAGAAATAACCTTGAATATAATCTGGAAAGTGCACTTTAATCATATGTAAGTTGTTTGATCACAAATTTAAAAATATTGAGCATAAGGGCATATAAAGGAAAAAAAATGTCTGTCCCAAAAATTATAGGGAGCACTGTAATTGCCCTTTTCATCTAATTTCAAACTTCAATGATGAACAATCCACTAGCTCAGCTGCAATCAATGAAAGGAGCAAAGTGTTTAAGTGAAAGAAAATCCAACAACATCCAACAATCAGAACTAAGTGAATACATGAGAAAGAATAGACAACAACCATATGGTTTATATATCAGATGCAATTTGGGTCACCTGTGATTAACATAAAACTGAGTATTAAATACACTATTGGACTCATTACTGAGCCTTGGGGCTGAATAAGTTAGATGTCAATGTATTTGAGTCCTGCAGCATTTCTATGCTATTGTACTCAGGTGTAGAAGTTTGGAACACGAAGATGCACCAGTTTTCTCGGGAACCATTGGCTGGTCATCAGCCCATTCCAGCTCAGTGATGATCAGATGGTTAGCAGAACATGCAACAGCTACCATATGGCTCATTTGTTGCTTACTCCTTTCTAGACAATTTGCACTGCTTTGAATAATTCTGCTGGCGTTGACTCAAATACCAACGGGCGTGAGGATCGACTTCAATCCTTGAACTGATTTACAAGGCACTGACCATAGTTTGATTGGCACCATTAACCTTGGGTACAGCAGATTAAACATCTGGTTATGAAAATTGCTCAGTGACCATGCAACGGTCACTGCATGCTGAAACTAACACATCAAAGTCCATGGCAGTGCTTTTAAATGCTTTTACTGCAAATGAAAGATGACTATTTCATTAACATGTAACAGCCACATAACTTCTATTTCATTGCCTGACGGAACTGTAAATTTGCTCTCAGTAAAATGATTTACAGCTCAAATTCTGATTTATGACATACAGAATTTGTTTAGGTAATGGAACTTTTAAGTTATTGGGGCATGATTGTGAACATTATGCATTTGCCTCATAATTGTTTCATATCCTGACAAATAAAAGAAAAACACCTAGTCAGCAAATTTAACAGCTGGAAACAATCTTGCTGATATCAGTATTTTTGGTTCAGCTATATATTTAGTTCATTATATTTCATTTTCATTGAAGTGCAATTAATATGTAAAAGTGAACAGAGGGGTGTTACTATTTGAATAGAATACCAGCATTAAAGTGGTAAACTGAACACTATCATTTTAAAAGAATGATAACCCAGCTACTGATCAACTTATGGTCCTTCTACAACAAAGGTAATTTCAGATTAATATTTTGAGCACTAACGTATTTGATAAAATAATTACAAAAAAATAAAAAGATTACAAGTGTCCCATCCTTTGTAGTTAACATTATAAAAATCAAACAAATGTCACAGGAAAGATTTGTCAAGTTTGCATCCTATCTATTAATTCTGATATAGAAAAATTATCAAAGTGCTTTGTCTTAACTTATAAATATTATTTTTGTAATATATATCTGGCATAGATGCTGATTTTATTGTCTCTTTTATAATCTTCACAGTACTGGGAGTAGGTCAACTTGATCCATTCTTTTTAATCCCTTTGTCCACACATGCAACGTTTCACCATTTGAGAGTCTGTTCAATTCAATTTAAGATTTTTTTCTATCATTGGAATGCATTAAAGCCAGTGGGAGGAGAGTATATCATACAGCCATATATCACATTGACCCTGGATGCTAGTATAATGTTTCATCACCCTTTCCCATTGGATCTATTATCATTTAATGATTTATTATTTAGTAACAACAAAACATTGCAGAAGAAACTGTCAAGTAAAACAAATATCTATTGTTTTTTCATGCCCTGAAGAATATACCAATCTTTATATCCAAATCTATAGATAGGTCTGGGCATGAGGAAAAACTGCATGGTATTGTGATTTGTGTTCTCAGAAATACATGCACATTGCATTTACCAAACTACAGGTAGATGCAAAGGCAGACAATAATATCATAAGTAACATTTGAGGAAGAAACAGAAAAATAATATTTGCTCCTTCATTCCACAGACCCAAAATATATTCCATGAATTATTTACACTAGGTCACATTTTACCAACTTAGCTTGATTAATCTCTTCTGCACTCTCTCTGCTGCTGCCATATGCATCCTCTACTTTGGTGAAGGCTCATGGTGAGGGAAAGACATTTAAAAGATTTGAGAAGAAGTGTTTTATTCAAAGGGTGGTGCATATCCATAACAAGTTTCCAACAAAGTTGGCTGATGCAGACAAATATTTTAAAGGCATTAAAACGGGTACTTGGAGCGAAAAAGCAGAGAGGTATACTGGCCAAATGCATACAAATAGAACTAGCACAGATAGGCATCATAGTTTATCTTATTGTTCCTGCGCTGGGTGGGTCACATCTCCAGAATGGAGGACCATCGCCTTCCCAAGATCGTGTTATATGGCGAGCTCTCCACTGGCCACCGTGACAGAGGTGCACCAAAGAAAAAGTACAAGGACTGCCTAAAGAAATCTCTTGGTGCCTGCCACATTGACCACTGCCAGTGGGCAGATATCGCCTCAAACCGTGCATCTTGGCGCCTCACAGTTCTGCGGGCAGCAACCTCCTTTGAAGAAGACCGCAGAGCCCACCTCACTGACAAAAGACAAAGGAGGAAAACCCAACACCCAACCCCAACCCTCCAATTTTCTCTTGCAACCGCTGCAACCGTGTCTGCCTATCCCGCATCGGACTTGTCAGCCACAATCGAGCCTGCAGCTGACGTGGACTTTTACCCCCTCCATAAATCTTCGTCCGTGAAGCCAAGCCAAAGAAGAAGATTTTTTTTAATGATTCCATCATTTGTAAAGTGGATCTATTTTGATAAGAAATTGTTTTAATTTGCTAAGGTTTGCTTGACATTGACATATTAGTTTTATGTTGTGTATTTAAAAGAATTGTTTCTCCCTATTTCACAATGTTTAACAGAACGACCTGAACTACGGATTGTCCTTGTCAGCAAGAATTATGCTTTGGCAGTAACTTACATAGAGTTATTAATTGTAACAGAAAACTCTAAGCATCCAAGCTGATGATTTGTTTTCACAAGATCAAAGTTAAAATCCTATGTGCCTCTTCATCCACAGGTTTTTTTAAACTCTTTCTTTCAATCATACACCTGAATAGTGAAACAATCAGTCAACAAACTTTGACAATGCTTTCCACTTTCAAATAGATGATGAAATCAACTTTTCATTCTCTGTAATAAATGTTACATTAATATTTCAATAGACAATAGACAGTAGGTGCTGGAGTAGGCCAAATGGCCCATTGAGCCAGCACTGCTATTTTTCAGATCATGGCTGATCATTCACTATCAGTATTCATTCCCTGCTTAATCCCCATAACCCTTAACTCCCCTGCCTATAAGAGCCTTATCTAACTCCCTTTTTAATATATCCAATGAATCTTCCCCAACCACCCTCTGCGGCAAAGCATTCCACAGATCCACACTTCTCTAGATAAAAAAAATTCTCCTCATCTCTGTCCTAAAGGGCCTTCCCTTTATTCTTAAACTATGCCCTCTAGTCCTAGTCTCACCCAACATTGGGAACATGTAATCTGATTTCACCCTGTCTAGTCCCTTGATAATCTTATCTTACATTTATCAATCCCTTGTTTCTGCCTACTTCATCCTATATCTTTTACACCCCTATCATAATCACTTGAAATCTTCATAATTTTGAAATAAAATTATCACTTTTTAAAAACTTTTTTTTCATATTTGTTATTTCTTTTAATATTTAGCACATTATTAAATTTGTATGTTCCATTTTTTTGGATTAAAAATCTTTATTCCAAGCTGGAACTAAAAAAAAAACACACACTGTTACATAGTTTTTTTTGCAGATTTTGAATAATGTCATAAATTGTCAATTACAGTCTTATGCCAAAAATTAAAAGTTTCCAAAGATTATTCTGGAAACAGAAACTATATTGTCAGCATTTTGATTGAAGTTTGCAATCAGAAGCTGTTTTTTTTCTCATAAATTACTTACTTTACGTTAATTTTTGGGTATTTCAGACATGATTCATTCCATGAACCATTTTTATCGCCATTTGGGATTTTCTTGTTATCCTTATTGCTCATGATTTATTTTCTCTCAAACGGACTGACCTAGAAATTCACTCATGCAAGAAATCCATTAAAACGACACAAATTGTCCCACTCTGTTCAGCAAGAATTTTGTGCAGCTCCTGCAAATGGAACGTCATAAATTCCTGGTTCCCATTAAAATACCTCAATATTGGCATCACAGAAAATACATGGGTAAATTTCAATTGCAACTATTCAAAATGTGTGCCACCACTTCATTTTTTCGGTCAATTAAAGGACTGGCTTGAAGGCTGAGCTCATCAGTAAAGTGAATGTGTTCATCATTGAAGAAAACTGTAGACAAATAACTGGTCATCATTGTGGTTTGAAATCCTTTATGTTCTTGGCTTCTCTATCCAAGTGGGTCCTTCATGCTGAGCAACTTGCTTGTCATCAAGTTTGTTGAGCAGCCAATCACATCAAAGAATTGTTACAGATAGCAATCCAGGAAGGGCAAGCACAAATTTCATTTTATTTTAAAAATAAACTACAGTGTGTCTAAAATGATTGGAATATACAGTACATATGATTTGGATATAACAATTATTTCAACCTTAACTTTATTTCATAATTAAAGAATGCTGAGACATCATATAGAAACAGCTTAACATTTTCAGCACATTTTATACAATGAGAGTTCCCTAATTCCTTCATTCCAGTTGATATGCTTTCATTTTCGTGTTCAAGCTGGAAAATTGCATTACCTGATCAATCACTGATGGTAACTTAGTGATTTCTGCACTAAACATGCCCAGCAATCATCTTTTTAAGATTTTATATCAGAATAGCTGCTGAGATCACATTCACAGATTTCTATATCCCCACCCAAAGGAAATAATAGAATTAGCCTTGTTAACATGATTAAATTGTCAGGCTGAGATAAATGGATGCTTGTCTGAATACAAAACAATTGGAAGATTGAGAAGATAATATTGTTTACAAAAAGATTAGGATCTCAAACAATCCACCTATTATAGGTGCTGGGCATGTTATGGGAACAATTCTGAGAGATGATATACTGCATATCACCCTTTAGAGAGGCACACTTTTCGAGCTGCTATTTTCATTCCGGTATGATACTGGATAACTCTAACCCACTGAAAGCTTAACAACTCATCACACAGTCTTAGAAGCTTAATATGCTGGTAACTTTTGCAATTTCTTCACTTCAACTCATCCAAAGAGACACTCCATTTGTTCTGCACATTTCTCCACCACATACTTTTTTTAACTGAAAATTAACTTGCATTTGTCATTTTCCCAATTCAAGTGAGGGGTCTTTGATCACAGACCCTTTCCATAGATGCTAGCTGATTGTCTGATGTTTTCCAGCATTTTCTGTTTTTGTTTCAGATTTTCAGAATCTGCAATTGATTTTCCTTTTTGTAAATTAACTAATTAACCTGTAAGGATATCAGAGGTCATTCACCTTCCTTTGTAAGGTGACATTTAATCTGTTCAAAATATTTTTTTTTCTTGTTTGCATTTGTAGCTTGAAAGCATTGAATAGTGAAATGTGTTGCAGGATGAGTACTGGAGAATGTTGGAGCCAGTCAAATGTGTTATCAGACATACAGTTGGCTGTCAAATCCAATAGCATCATAAAGTTCACAGTTCAAATTTATTGTCAGAGTACATATATGACATGACATCACATTTAGAGTCAAAGAGTGTGAAACAGACCTTTCTGTCCAACTTGCCTGTTCCAACCAAAATGTCCCACCCACACTAGTCCCAACTGTGTTTGCCTCATAACCCTCTAAACCTACCCGATCTATATTTTTGTCCATCTTTTTCTTGAACATTGTATACCACCTCCTCAATCATCTCCTCTGGCAGCCAATACACCCACCATCCTCTGTACAAAAAGTTACCTCTCGGGTTCCTATTAAATCTCCACCCCCTTATTTTAAACCTATCTCCTTTGGTGACCAATTCCCCTACTCTGAGCAAAAGACTCTGGATGTTTACCCGATCTATTCCTCTCATGATTTTATACACCTCAATGTGATTACCCCTCATCCTCCTGCTCTCCAGGGGGTAAAGCCTGAGCCTGCTCAACCTCTCCCAAAAGTCAGGTAACATCTTCATAAATCTTCCCTGTACTCTCTCCAACTTGACAATATCTTTCTTGCAGCACGGTGACTAAAACTGAACACAATATTCCAAACGAGACCTCACCAACATCCAATACAACTGCAACAAGACCTCCCATCTTCTGCACTCATTACTCTGGATGATGAAAGCCAAAGTGGCGAAAGCCTTTTTCACCACCCTATCTACACTTTCAAGGTATTATATACCTGTACTCCTGCATCCCTTTGGTCCTCACATTTCTCTGTATTTAAATTCCATCATTCATTTCTCTGCTCACCTGCCTAAATGATCAAGATCCTGCTACAATTTTTGGTAATGTTAAACATAAATCACAAGAAACCACTGTTACTTTCTCCTACTATTGGTTATGTATACAATGTAGATACAGAAAAAAAGTTATAATACCTTGATAATTCTCCAGATGCTAAAATATAGTTATTTTAACAATACACATTAAGCAAAACCCTATGTCTTAGTGATGAATTTCTTGCTTATAATCCTGATGTAAGGATATGTTAGGACATATTTTTTTAATTTACAAAGGTTCCAGATAAGTTGACCCACCTTTTACAGCCTCTTTTTAAGGGTTTTATGATATATTAGGCATACAAATCGACCCCAAAAATCGTGATGATTGATGTGCCGGGCATTGGCTGGAGATGATTGCAATCATGGAGGCTCTGTCAAATGATAAAAGTATGAAATAAGCTTTATGAAAGTGATAGAAATGGCCAAGAAAACCAACAGCTGGACTGCTGCAAGAAAATTTGATGTGCATGAGAATTTGGTAAGAGATTGGAGGAAGAAAGAAGAGGCTTTAAGAAAAATACAAAAAAGACAATGTTCAATGAGAAGAGGAATCACTGATTGACCAGAGTTGGAAAATCATATTGCAGAATGGGTACATGAACAGTGGCAAGATTGCTAGATAGTCACTCGAAATAAGAACAAGTCGCATCCAGAATACAAATAATGATTTTGAAGCTACAGAAGGCTGGTGCAACCATTTCATGAACATGAAAAATCTGGTATTACAACAAAAAACAAACATTCCTCTAAAACTACCAAAAGATCTTGATCATAAAGTTGTAAGTTTTCACCAGTTTATTATACATAACTGGCAGAAAAACAAGCTTGCTTTGGCAAATATTGGAAACATGGAGAAAACCCCTATGAATTTCAACATGACAAGCAATAGAACAGTGGAATGGAAAGCTCTGTTAACTGTGCAAACCAGAAGTACAGGCCATGAAAGAACCAAGTTTATATGGTATTATCGTGCATGGCCAACAAGACAACATTAAGACCCATGGTAATCTTCAAATGCAAAATAAAACCTAAAAAATTCCCTGTGGGTATTTTTTTTACATTTTCATGAAAAAAGGATGGATGATAATGGTGTAAAACTATGGATAGACAATTTGTGAAACAAGCGGCCAGGCAGTTTACACAAGGAACGGAATTTGTTGGTCTGGGATATGTTTTGTAGCCACTTGAAACCACATGTACCAACATGTGAGAACACTAAAATTAGATTAGCACTACATAATACTCACATGGCAGTTATCTGGGGTGGTTTGATGTCTATAATTACAGCATCTCATTGTCTGTTTGAACTAGCCATTCAAAAGCCATGTGCGTAAGGAATGGAAAACATGGATGTTGAGTGGAGAAAATTCATTCACAATAGATGGGACAATATGTGCTGCAACACTTGATGTGAAGTGTAACTTGATGTTCAAGGCATGGGGGAAAATTGAAGTAGAGACTATGATAAAATTGTTTAAAAAGTGCAGTATCTCTTGTGCAATTGATGGCATGGAAGATGATCTATTATGGGACACTGCAGACGATGCAGAAGCTGCCTCATCAGATATAGACTGGAACCTGCATGATGACTGCTTAAAGAGTGAGAGTGTGGATGTGCTGCCATGATCTTTGCCTCAGATAATGATGGTGATAATGATTTTGAAGGGTTATAATGTGTGGTTATTTTAAAAAAAATAATGAAAATTTCTTGTAGTCGGGGTTTTCCTTTTGATTTTTCAAGGGTTGACATACACCAAATCGATTTTTCAAGGGTCGACTTAAATGTCAAATCAACATGGAGATGTTTTTTAGCTGATTTTAAGATCTCAAAAGTATATTTGCTGTATAAGCCGACCCCCCGCCCCCATCTTTGAGAGTTTTTTTGGGTTTCATGACTCGACTTGTACACCAAAATATATGGTATTCAACAAAGCAGCAACATGCTTTGATTCAGGTAGTGAATGTGTGCATTTTAAAATTGCAGTAGATAAAGTTGCACTTAATATTCAGATAATTGAAGCAAGTTGGATGAGAAGGAGAGAGCTCGCTAATGTTGCAGTTAATTAATGTGGAGGAGGCAAGGAATGATGTTGAGGGACCATTCAGAGGGCTGAGTTCTACTGGGCATCGTTAATGGATCATTGTTTTTGTTATGTACAGATTACCTGCACATGAGTACAAGAAACACAATTTAGAAGTTTATAGATGACACGAAAGTCACCAACATATGAAAATAAAGTGGAGACTATTAGTAGATTTCAGTAAATCATAGAAAACATGAGAGATATTTAAAATAGTTCAGAATGAAGTAGTGTACAAAGAGAAAAAAACCAACATGGAATGGTCATTTTAAAGAAAGGCCACTGTCCTGAAATATGAACTCCATTCATGTTCCTTCCTACCAACATGGTCTTCTAGCGTTCTCTGTTTTTAATTTCAGAGTTCCATCATCTGCAGCTTTGGTAATATGCACAGCGCCAGAATTTATCAAGAAGAAAGTAATTTGTCCCATCATGTCTCTTTACCCACTTTGACAGGATTACCTAAACAGTAAAAACAAAAGTAGAAACACAATGCTGGAGAAATCCAGCAGGTCAAACAAACAATATACTTTATATAGCAATAATAAAGATACATAGCCAAGGTTTTAGTCTTGAGCCCTTCATCAAAGTAGTAAAAAACTACTGTTTTAAAACCTAAAGTCATGCTGGTTTCGCTTTTCCCTTAGACATTCATTCTCTTTTACATTTTATGCAAAATATATAATTCCCCTTCAGAAGTTACTATTTAATCTGCATTCTAGATCATATCAACTCACTGAATTAAAAAGTAAATGACCTCTTATCCCTTACCTACTTTTGCAAATTCTCTTAAATCTACTTTAAGATCTGTTGACTGTAGAAAAAAAAAACCCTTCATTTAATATTGAAAATATGCTCGTGATTTTGAGCACTTTGTTTACCTCTTACCATCTCCGCTCAAAGAACAATCTTAGCTTTTTTTTGTCTATTCACACAACTTCTGCTTCACATCCGTGTATTTAGGGCTGTAAATCTTTTCTGTACCTTCCTCAAAACCTTGACCCCACTCCAAAATTGTAGAGCCAAAAATTGGATATCATGCTTTGGCTTGGTCCTGTTCACTGAACATTCCTAGTTTTTGTATTTATGAAGACTATAATTTCATACAAAGTTTGAATAACTTTATTAACTTTCAAAGATTAATACATATGGTGCCTCAGATTAACCAGTTCCTGCAAAGAATTAAAAGAGCAACAATTTGATCCATAGCCACTGCTAATTGAAACATTGAAAATCAAAGAGAAGTAGGCCATTCAACTCTTTGTGCTTGCACTGCCATTCAACATGATCACGGCTGATCATGTAACCTTCGTATCCAATTCATGTTTACTTTCCAGATACCTTGTTTGTGCCACATCTAATTGCATTTTCAATATCTCTAATGAATTGTCCTCAACAATTTTCCATGGAAGGGAGTTCCACAAGTTCACAACTCTCTGGGTAAAAAAAAAAATCATTTATCTCAATCAAAAATGGCTTCCCTCTTATCCTTAGACTGATCTCTGTTCCAGTCTAGTCCTATCATCTCAGGAACCAGTCTCATGAACTTCCACTACACTCCCTCAACAACAAGACTGTCCTTCCTCAAATGAAGAAACTGTACCCAGTACTCATTGGTATCACCAATGCCGTGTATAACTGCAGTAAGATCTCCCTGCTTCTCTATTCAAAACCTCTTGCAACATAAAGGCCAAACATGCTATTTGCATTTCTCCAACCAAAATATATGTTTTGCATTACATTCCAGCTATCAAGTGACTGTCTTTTTTAAAAATAGGAATCAATGATCTCCTGAATTCATTATTTGCTACATTTCCAAACTTATTTCATTACACTTACCTTCATCTTCCATGTGCCTGAAGCCAAAACTTTTACATTATCAACACCTTATTTTGGAAGGGGAGTTGATGATTAGCTTTAGGCAACTTATGGATTTTAAAGGTCTACCTTAAGTATGGCTCAGTATTACGTTCTTTACATATAGTAGACATGAAATGATAGTTTGAGATAGTTGCTTACATTACAAAGTAATTGCACTTCAATGAAAGCCAGCACATCAAGTTCTTTGGGGTGTTTCATTTTTTTAAAGTATCTTGTGTAAGCCACAGTTAAGTGTTTCAAATCTGTTCAAAGGTTTTGAAATGATTTTGTTCATCTGTAACATTTTATCACTGGTGAAATGAAAACAATTTATCCTATTATTGTTTTCTGGAAATAGTTCCACTTCTAAATACTCTGATGGTGTTGTTATTGATGGTAAACATCTTCAAAGTCGATATATTTTTAAAGTTAAATCATAATTTTTTACTTATTCTTTTGATTTCAATTTCAATAGTGAATAAAGAAAATTGTCCAAATTTTCCTCAGTGACATCACCCCTTTTTCCAGCACAATAAAATTAAATTTAAAATAACCATGGATTATCTAAGTTTTGCATTAACTAATTTAAAAAAATGTACATTTAAATCACAGATGTAACTTCAGAGTATGTTAATAGGAAAAATACTTTATTATAATTGCTTAATCACAAAATTAATATTAATATCAACAACATCCATACAACAAAGGAAATTATTTAATGCTAGCAAGTCAAATTACCACTGATCCCAGTATTTCGGGTTTGCACTGTCTAATTTAGGATTGACTTCATTTACATATTTAAATCAAGTACAGTACGTTCCCCCATATCAGAAAAGATGGACATAGGTTTTCTGTAACAAAACCAAAAGAAAAACAAAAACAGAATGGTAGCATCAGCTGTAGCTGGTTCTGACACCTCCCCACCACTATCGCTGGTACCGTCAATGGTCACCGTTCCAGCCCAAGAGCCTGAGGTCCCTGTTCCTGTCTGGGAGACCATTCTCCTTGATGATGCCAGGACAAAGGATTCTTCCATCCACTTGTGGTTGGGAGATCATTTTTTACAGAGTCCAGAGGACCCCAAAACCCAGCAGCAACAGATATACACTACAACACAGGGTAACTTAAACAAAAGTTGCTTTTAATTATATTTGAACAAGAAAACAGAATTAAAATTTAACTTATTACTTAACCTACCTAACTACTTAATCCCCCCTCTAATACTAAGCACAGGTATGTGTAATGTAGTCTTTGGTACTTAACAGGCAAATGGTTACCACTCAAGAGAGTTCTTGCTGGTTTTCAGTGAAAGATTCCTTTTCCAGGACATCCACAACTGATTCCTTCTTAATCAGTCTTGCCGATTAAACTTGCCCCCTTCACGGTTCTCCAGATGATCCTCTTTCTTTCAGGTCACCTTTCACACTACCAGTCTTCTCCTTTAACCAGGCAGCCTTCCAAAGTTTGCCAGCTTAGTCCTGCTGGAACTGATTTCTCTGTCTTTCCTCTCTGTTTCACTCCCTCCCTCTCTGAGAGCAAAACTCTTCTCCTCTGCCTGCAAAGATCACATGCTCTCCCAGGCAAGTTGCTGTCGATGCTTTGTTGCCTCCTGCAAAAAGCATTCTGCAAAAGTCCTGCAAATATTCTGTGTTTTAAAATGTGTGTGTGCAAGATGCTTGAACAATTCTTCCCAAACCACCTCTAAATACTCTGTGACAATAGCGCACACAGTTTGTAACTGAGTACAGTGGAGGGTAAAGAAGAAATGGAAAGAGAGAGGGGAAGGAGTTATCTGAAATGAAGACAATCGGTGTTCTAATTTCTCCCCATGTGGTGCCTGACCTAATGACTTCCTCCAGTCGCTCACTGGTGGCTCGAGATTCCAGCCTGCTTCTCTGGTGACAACAGAGCATTCAGAGCCCCACATGGGCAAGCCAAGAGACACATTCTTTTCAACTTGTGATGTCAAGTCGACACTGCAAAAAAAGTTTGGTTCATGGAACATTTTGCTTTAAAGAACTTTGGATACCTTAAGAATGGCCATTTTTTCCCCCTGAGGTAGAATAATTTATATTTGTCATCAGGATATAATCAAAATACTTTGCCAATGTAGTATTTACAGTAAAATCATGTCCTCTGAATTTATTACAAGTTTTTTTATTTCTTCAAAAAATACTAATCAAAATTAATTATTATTCATAAAAGTATAAATGATGATTAGTCTATCATTACCAACATGTAACCTAAACAACCACTCAAGAGAAGACAGGTATTGAGGTGAATATCAAATCTAGCTTATTTTACCCAACATCGTATCAAAAAAATAACACCTTAATTTATGAAGCAGGGTGGGAGACATTTCATTCCTCTGGCATATCTGTTACAATATTAAAGATCTCAACATATGGGTACATAATCTTTTACCCAAAACCCTTGGGACAAGATACTTTTCAGAATTCGGAATTTTTCAGGTAATAAAATACTTGCACTGATTTGTGCAAATTAAAGACACACTCCAACTAGAAGGGTCTCTCGACAAGGAAGGGGTTGCGGCGGCACTGGATGGAGGTTTTCAGTGGTGCTGGACGGGATGTGGGGAGGGGGTAAATGAAATGAAATAAAGATAGACCATAAAATTACCAGTGTACTTTTAAAAATTTTTAAGTAAAACATACAATCAAACTAGTCAGTGGTATACGTTCACTTCTTTGTTGTCCAACCCACTCAATTAGCTCATGGTCAAGATCTGCGTTTTTTTGCCCTATGCATTTAGTTTCAGGTCATCACTGTCATTGTAAAACTTCAACAATTTATCTTTCTGCTTCTTTAAGTAATATATGGTAGTAGTTCCTGCACCCTAATCTTCTGTAAGATGCCGCATGTAGTGCTATCGATCAACCTCATTAGACAGAGAGATGTGATTAGTAGGCTTTAATCACCCTAAGACATCAACACATCTCACATGTTGCTGGTCCAGTTCCAAGTCAGGTACTGAGGGAGGTGTTTGGGCGTAACGGCCTTCATAGGGATTTCTGGGAGGGAAGTTCAGGGAGCAGGCCAGCTCATACAATATATACATACATACATTCAGTGGTTGCATCATACCAAACTGATACACCATGATCAAGCTTCTGCAATAACTACTTTTTGTGCTATCGATAATGACAGACACTTCATTTTCTGCTTCTCTCTGTAACTCACAGAGGACTCTGCAGCTTTATGTCATTTTCACAGTCTTCAATGTCCATGAGCAGCAGAGGAATATCTTACTGGTAGGAGCACTGAGGCACAGCCCTGAAAGGGCATTGATCACCTTGAGTGATGTTTGGGGAAAACGTGAGCTTTGGTGTGCAGACAACATCTATGGAAAAAAAGTTCGGTTTTTGGACATTTCGATTTTCAGAATTTTGGATAAAAGATTATATGTATAAGAATTCCAGAACTGTGCATTATGGATTAAAAAAAATCTATACATCATATTAAATTTAAATCTTGCAAGTACAGCTTTCAGCAGTTTGCACTGTGGTTATCATAGTTTAAATACCAATCTTCAACAGAGCTTTAAGGTTGTCTCAACAATCGAGGCATCTGTTCTCCAGTTAGTTATTGGCTGCTGAGGCACCATCCTGAGTGAGAGTCATGAGTTCAAAGGAGCAAATGCTGGCTGTGTTCTCTCTGGATGACAGCTTGCATGATCCCATCACAAGCACTCTCTTAACTTTGCGTAAAGAGCCCCAATTACTTTCCAATCATTTCAGTGAATTGCAAACTTGGGGAAGTGTCTTCTTCAGGACACAATTTCCTAGAGTGATCTGCATAAAATAAGGGTAAAACAGCTTCAACTGCCATGTTATCTTGGTGGAGGTGGGTGGCTGAAGCTCTCATTGATCTCTCTTTTTATGTGGATGCTTTCCAAACTATTGAGCATTTCCAACAATTCAGCAACTACAGCAATTGTCTATTCTTTGATAACAATGATGTTATAATAATAGAGCTTTGGTTATTAGTATTATACAATGTAAATATGCATCAACATTCATACTTGCTGCAAATGGACAGAAACTTTGTAAAAAAAGACAATTATGTACTTATTTGAGTAAAATGAGACAATAATTACAAAAAAATAGATAATAAACATTCACACAATAAATATAGCATCTTAGCTTCACTTATTAAAATTGATGAGGAAACAGAAATTGTACCATTTATCTTCTCACTGGACAATGGGAAAGATTCGATAACAAATCAATCAATCTCCACAATATAAGGATAAGTTGACATGGGCAAATACAAATTACATATTCATTAATATTCCAAAATTATTCAATTTAATTCTGCATTCATCCTTTGTGATGCATTTCAATACAGCAGACTATTTTCTACAGAATCACTCCTCTATTTTGGCAACAGGTCAACGTGAGGTCAATTCAGATCACAATCCCAAGTCCTTGTGAACAATTCTGATTCTTTCTCTCAAGTCTTTGCACCTGTTGTAAAACATCAGCATATTTATTTTATTTGTGTTCTTCTACCTTGGATTTTTTAATGTCTTTCTTTTCATGATTCATTTACTTTTCTCTCATGGTTCTCAAAGGGGAAATTCCTGCAAATATGGATTGTCTTGCTCCTGTGAAATGAAACATTTCCATTCATCCAGCTTTTGAGGTAATAGGCTAGGTCACAAAACACAAAATTTGGGAATAATTATGCATCTTTCCTTCATTTATTAAGTGAAAAATAAATAAAATACTCCTCTTTGATGCAAATGTAACTAGAAGTTTCAAATTTTTTTGGGTGACATTCAAAAATTGGATGAGCAAAATGGTGAGGATTGAGCTCTGACTAAGTTTAAAGGAAGTAGTACTCAAGCCATATATAGAAAGCAGATCAAAGAGGTCATTGATATATTTAAGGCAGAGATTGACAGGTATTTGACTAGTCAGATGATCAAAGGTCACAGGGAGAAAGCTGGAGAGAGGGTCTGAGTGGGAGAATGGATCATCTGAGGATTAGAATTGCAGAACAGACTCCAAGGGCTAATGGGCATACTTCTGCTGCTATAATTCGTGATCTCATGATCAATTCTGGAAAGCCAAAACTGAAATTTATGGCTGAATTTGATGAGTTGTGTGATATTTCCCTGGAAGAGAAATGTCCATTAGTGTGCTCTTAATTCTGATGGTGGAACTCTGATGAGATTCTGACCAAAAATGATCAGTGAGTCAGAGTTTTTAGATGGCTGTGCTATAAACTTGGCATGATGAATTGTA
The DNA here is from genome assembly GCF_036971445.1 of Narcine bancroftii. Taxonomy (NCBI): domain Eukaryota; kingdom Metazoa; phylum Chordata; class Chondrichthyes; order Torpediniformes; family Narcinidae; genus Narcine; species Narcine bancroftii. Next base: position 17,329,942 of record NC_091469.1, on the reverse strand, counting down.
TAGTCTTCATCAACATGATTGGACTAAAATGTGACAATGCCATTGAACCTCTCTAAATGCTCCCAGTGGATTTCAATATATCTGGTGTTATGCAATAATATGGAGTCAAAGAGTTATACTGCACAAAAATAGGCAATTTGGCCCACCATATCCACCATTGTACCTATTTCATTCACAGACTTACTCAATTCCATTGATCCTATGAGGAATGGAGCCTTTTATATCTTGGCAATTCAACCACTAGCCAGGTTACTTTTGAATTGTTGTGAAAGTATCGGCATTCATCACCCCATCAAACAAGGCATTCCAGATTCCAACCATCCTCTGTTTGAAGGTCTGTGTCAGATTCTCTCAAACCATTTGTCTTTCAAATTGAACTGAAGTTTTTTTCATCTTCGACAAAATAGGCATTCAAAAAGGATTTCTTCTATTCTTACACAGCCTCTTCCACTTGAGGTAAAATAAACCTATCCTGCCCAATCTCCTCTTGTAACTGAAATGTTGTAATCCAGATAACACCCAGCACAATGATATATCTCTCCATGCTGTGGCAAATAGAACTCAGAATCAGAATCAGAATTTATTGTCCTGAACAAGTCATGAAATTCATCGTTTTGAGGCAGCATCACTGTGCAAACATTTATATAAGGCAAAACATTGTGCAGAAAAAATTCTGCAGGTAAATCAGAGTCCTTTATATAGTACAGATAAAGATACATAACTGACATTTCAGGCTTAAGCCCTTCATCAAGGTATCATTATATCAACATTAAATAAACCACCTCAAAAAATAAATAAAAATAGTACATGAAAAGTCAAAGTAAGGCAGGGTCTTTGGTTCATTGATCATTCAGGAATCTGATGGCAGCAGGGAAGAGGCTGTCCTTGTGCTGCTAAGTGCTCATCTTCAGGCTCCTATACTGTTTCCCCAGTAGTAGCAGAGTGAAGAGGGCATGGCCTGGATGATTAAGGATATAGGCTACTTTTTTAAGACAGAGCCTGGATAGAGTGAAGACTGGTGCACATGATGTTGCAGGCCATGTTAACATTGGGAGTTTTTTTCTTGTGTCCTGAGCATTGGCATCTCTGTACCAGACAGTGATGCAACCAGCTCTCCATGATACACCTGCAGAAGTTTTCAAGAGTCTTTGGTGAAATACCAAATCTCCTAAAACACCTCTCAAAAAATAGCCACTGGCAATCCTTCTTCATGATTGCATCAATGTGGAGGCTCCAGGACAGATCCTCGGAGATGTTGACACCCAGGAATTTGAAGTTTTTGACCCTCTCCTCTACTGAGCCCTTGATGAGGACTTCCTCCTGAAGTCTTCAATCATCTCCTTAATTTTGCTAACTTTGGGTGCAAGGTTGTTGGTATGACACAACTCAATGAACTGATCTATCTCCTCATTGCTATTTGTGATTTTGCTGACAACCATGGCATCATCAGTAAATGTGTATTGGAATTGTCCCTGGCCATCGAGTCATGGGTGTATAGTGAGTAGAGCAGTGGACAAAGCATGCATCCTTGGGGTGTGCTTGTGTTGTTTGTCAGACTGCACATGATACCCAAAGTATCTCCTGACAAGTTGTAATTTGATTTTACAACTCTTATATTCTCTGGCACAGTCAATGAAGGATTGAAGAATCCCATGTGCCTTCTTCACAATCTATCATCTACCTGAGCTGTCACTTTCATGATTCTGTGCATAATCTCTAAGGTTTACTTGCACTTAATATGGTCCCACTGTTAACATGTATTTGTCCTCACAAAGTGCATCATTTTATATTTGTTAGGATTAAATTCCATTTGCCATTGCCTCATTCAAATTTCCAAATATTCAACATCATTCTGCCACCTTTTGCCAGTTTCCTTGCAACTTGCAACATCACCAACTTTTGTCAAGCATTATCTACATGATGAGGTGATGAGAACAAACTTGACTGAACCTGTTCTGAAGCTGCAGATGGAAATGCACCAATTGTATATGCATATGATTTATTCTGGGAAAAGAGATACAACTGCCCACCACCACATTCAGCAATGTATTCCAGGCATTCTCTGTATTCTCTGTGTTTTACAAAAAACATCTCTCAGATGTCTTCCCTGAACTTTCTTACACATCCTTAACAGATCTATTCTGGCCATCGGCACCTGGGAAAAAAAGATGCTAGTTCAAACTTTCTTTTTGAGACCTCCCCTTGGTGTTTCCACATCCTTCCTGTAATGAGGAGATCAGAACTGAACACAATACCCTTAGTGTGGTGCAACTGGAGTTTTATGGAATTGCAACATTACCTCACAACTCTTGAGCTCAATGCCTGACTCAAGAAGGCCACCACACCATGCATCTTCTTAATTGCCCTATCAACTTGTGTAGCAACCTTGAGGGATCTGTGGACTTTGATTCCTCTATTCATGAACACTGCTAAGAATCCTGTCTTCTGAAGTACATTGCTTTTCCAGATTGAATTTCATAAGCCACTTCTCCACACAAATCTGCATCCTATCTATATCCCATTGTAACCTTTCTCTCTTTCCAACATTTTTTTATTGAGTTTTATATATATATTGCTCATACATAGGTAAAAACAAGAATATATATCCAACAAGTAAAAGATAGATTAACAAATAGCTGTAAACAACTTATGAAAGACAAAAAAACAAAATGAATATAAGATAAAAATTATTCTAATGATCTAGCTCCTCCCTTGTGAAGTTATGATTAAACAATTATATTGCATTAATATATGAAAGAAAAGACAACCAACCCATCACATGGTTTGTAACCTATGATAAACTTCAACTGTCCATATCCCTTCCAATGTTCGTGCTATCTGCAAACTTATTGACTCACCCCTCCACTTTCTCATGCAAGTCATTTATGAAATTCATTGAGAGCAGGGATACCAGAACAGATCCCTTCAGATTAATATTTTTTTCACCGACCTGCAGGCAGCATATGGTCCAACTATTCCAATCCTCTGTTTTTTTGCGGGCAAGGCAAGTCTGAATCCATACAGCTGTTTCAGTGGATCCCATGCCTGATGACTTTCTGTATGACCCAATCATGGGGAACCCTGTTAAATTCCTTATCAAAGTCCAAATATGTACATCAAATCCATGGCCTGACCTTCACCAATTTATTTCATCACCTCCTCAAAAAGCTCAATTAGGTGTGTGAGGCACTGCCTGACTCTAACAAAGCATGTTGATTGTCCCAAATGAGACCATACTTATCCAAATGCTATGAATCCTGCCCCAAAGAATCCTATCCAATAGTTTACCCTTGCTGATATAAGATTCACTCATCTTTAATTCCCAGGATTCTCCCTGTTAACTTTCCTGCACGAGGGAACTACATTTGCCATTCTCCAATTCTCCAGTTCCACTCCTGTGGCCAAGGAGGTTGCAAAGATCATCATCAATGCTCCAGCAATCTCTTCTCTTACTTGCTGTACCAACCCAGGGACATCTATCTTAATGTATTTTAGAACTCCAACACTATCTCTTTCTTAAAATTAACCTGCTGCATCCATTAGCCTGTTTTACATAGAAATCACATTCAACAAAGTTCCGCTCACTGGTAAATACTGAACTGAAGCATTTTTCAACACCATCCATCTCCTCTCTTTCCATGAACATGTTCCCCACTTTTCCAGTTTTGGATATTGATCATGATAATAAAGGAATCTTGTCCATGGCAATGCTAAAGGTAAGGGAGTTGTAGTCAGTATCACCATAGTGTCCATCCATCAGATCCATCACCTGACCAGGCTTATTGCCCAACACCAGATTCAATCTGGCCTCTCCTCCAGTTGGCCTGTCACATAAAGTGTCTGGAAGCCTTGGTGATACCTTGTCAATTATGCCCCATCTAATCCTTTTACACTCAGGAGGTCAGAACCAGAATCAGAATTTATTGTCATGAACAAGTCATGAAATTCATTGTTGTGCAGCAACATCTTAGAGCAAACATTCATATTATAACCATCTTACAACATTACTGTGTAAAAAAAATAGTGCATGAAAAGTAAGGCAGTGCCTTTGGTTCGTTGATTATTCAGGAAGCTGATGGCAGAAGGGAAGATGCTGTCCTCATCCAGTTGAGTGCTCATCTTTAGGCTCCTGCACAATTTTTCCTGATGGTAGCCGAGTGAAGAGGGCATGCCTGGGTGATGGGCGTCTTTGATCAGCAATTCAGTATGAGGGAAATTGAAGATATCCATGACAGAACACTGTTAACATTTCCAAAATCTGTTGTTTACATGCTTCTCAGACTCCCAGGGGTTATTTGGGAAACTTTCTGTTTCTGTGTTCCACCAGCAAAGACTCAGAAGACAATTCCTCCACAATGTCTCAATTTCTGCAGCTGTTATATTATCCATAATTAGCAATGACACTCCCCCTATCCTTTTACCTTCTTTCATATCCTTTTTGAAACAATTAAATACCAGAACATCAAGAAGTCAATCCTGCCCTTATGTCTGTCAAGTCTCTGCAATGAAATACATAATATTTCTGTGCACTGATCCATGATCTAATTTCATTTCCCATATTCTTAATGCTTCTCGCATTAAACACATTTTAATTTATCCAGCTATCTGCATTTATGCCCCATATGCTGTCTTTCCATTCATCTTTTTATTGAAAATTTTATTTATAATTTTATAGACCCATATTAACCAAATGGTATAGGAGAAACATACCGCACGGATGGCAGTCTCTTCAATCTGAGGCGCCTGCAAGCTCACACCAAGACACAAGAGAAACTTGTCCGTGAACTACTCTTTGCAGATGATGCCGCTTTAGTTGCCCATTCAGAGCCAGCTCTTCAGCGCTTGACGTCCTGCTTTGCGGAAACTGCCAAAGTGTTTGGCCTGGAAGTCAGCCTGAAGAAAACTGAGGTCCTCCATCAGCCAGCTCCCCACCATGACTACCAGCTCCCCCACATCTCCATCGGGCACACAAAACTCAAAACGGTCAACCAGTTTACCTATCTCGGCTGCACCATTTCATCAGATGCAAGGATCGACAATGAGATAGACAACAGACTCGCAAAGGCAAAGAGCGCCTTTGGAAGACTACACAAAAGAATCTGGAAAAACAACCAACTGAAAAACCTCACAAAGATAAGTGTATACAGAGCCTTTGTCATACCCACACTCCTGTTCGGCTCTGAATCATGGGTCCTCTACCGGCATCACCTACGGCTCCTAGAACGCTTCCACCAGCGTTGTCTCCGCTCCATCCTCAACATCCATTGGAGCGCTTTCATCCCTAACGTCGAAGTACTCGAGATGGCAGAGGTCAACAGCATCAAGTCCACGCTGCTGAAGATCCAGCTGCGCTGGGTGTGTCACGTCTCCAGAATGGAGGACCATCGCCTTCCCAAGATCGTGTTATATGGCGAGCTCTCCACTGGCCACTGTGACAGAGGTGCACCAAAGAAAAGGTACAAGGACTGCCTAAAGAAATCTCTTGGTGCCTGCCACATTGACCATCGCCAGTGGGCTGATATCGCCTCAAACCGTGCATCTTGGCGCCTCACAGTTTGGCGGGCAGCAACCTCCTTTGAAGAAGACCGCAGAGCCCACCTCACTGACAAAAGGCAAAGGAGGAAAAACCCAACACCCAACCCCAACCAACCAATTTTCCCCTGCAGCCGCTGCAACCGTGTCTGCCTGTCCCGCATCGGACTTGTCAGCCACAAACGAGCCTGCAGCTGACGTGGACTTTTACCCCCTCCATAAATCTTCGTCCAAGCCAAAGAAAAGAATAGGAGAAACAATCCTATCCTTTTACAGATCATTATTTACCGAGTCCTTACTTTTTCCTTCTCCCCATCTATCCTTAACCCCTCACCCTCGTCATTCACCCTCCCTCCCATTCAACCCAGGCAAAAACATAAATATCACTTATTAAAAATAATAATGTAAAAATAAATAATAGTAAAAAAAAATAAAGGAAGCGAGATAAAAAAATGGTGGAGGGGAAGCTAGCAGAATTTCCAAGTTGTCTCCTTGTTCTCTGTGTTTCAGGGCTGGCGGTCTAGTTATTCCTGTGAATAAATGCTCTGGGGAGGCCAATCACACCTGCGCTTTGATGTGCCGTAGATATGGCTGCCATATCTCAATGAATGTGCCTTATCTCCCCCTAAGATATAAGTAATTTTCTTCAGGGGTACACAGCTCTGCATCTCCATGCTCCATCTTGCTATGCTTAGCTGAGAGTCAGATTTTCAGGTAACCGTTATGCACTTCCTGGCCATCGCCAAGGCCACCTTTACAAATTGAATTTGGTTTTTAGACAATTTTAGACACAGTTCCATAATATCACTCAGCAGGAATAGAACAGGGCCCTGCAGATATTCCACCCCAGTAATTTTTTTTTAAAAATGCCTCCTAATTCTACCCAAAAGGGTCTCACCTTGGTGCATAGCCATATCGAATGCACAAAAGTTCCTGTCTCAACTCCACATCTGAAACACAAGTTCTGGGTTTTCGGTTTGACCTTATGTAATTTTTGCAGCTAACTGTTGCAAAAAAATGTATTGCATTATTCTATATCTGGTATTAATAACCACCTTCATGCTGTCCTGACAGAGATCAGACAAGCATCATTCAGGAATTATTGTTCCCAAATCCAACTCCCATCTCCACCTTGCTTTCTGGAGATCCAGTGTCAGGCTCTCATTTTGGAACAGGAGATACATAACCAAAATAAATTCCTATAGTGTTAGGTCAGATCATTGGTAGTATGGGTTATGAATACTTAAGTGTTGTGCAAAGTTAAACTTTGTAATGGCAATTTCACTACTAAGATGGTCACTGCAGTCCAAAATAATTTTGAGGCCTTTGCTATTTTAATCCATGGTTCATAAGCTTGCAATGGAGAGCAGCGTGATTCCCCTGTAGTTTGAGCAGTCTGATTTCTCGCCTTTGTTTTTGTACAGGGTGATGATGATGGCACCACAAAGGTCCTGATAAGCTTTCCTTGGTCCCAGCAAAGCTTGAAAAACTCATGCAGTTTGGCATGCAGAGTTTTGCCGCCAGCCTTCCAGACCTCTGGGGGGATTCCATCCATACCTGCTGCTTTGCCACTTTTCAGTTGTTCAATTGCCTTATATGTCTCTTCCCGGGTAAGGACTTCATCCAGCTCTAGACTCAAGCGCTGTTGAGGGAGCTGGAGCAGGGCGGATTCTTGGACTGAGCGGTTGGCACTGAAAAGAGATTGGAACTTTTCTGACCATCGGTTGAGGATGGAGATCTTGTCGCTGAGGAGGACTTTGCCGTCTGAGCTGTGCAGCGGGCTTTGGACTTGGGGTGAAGGGCTGTACACAGCCTTTAGAACCTTGTTAAAAACCCCTGAAGTTGCCAATGTCCGCGCTGAGCTGGGTTGTTTGGCGAGGCAAGTCCACCACTCATTTTGGATCAGAGTCTGGAAAAACAACCAACTGAAAAACCTCACAAAGATTAGCGTATACAGAGCCGTTGTCATACCCACACTCCTGTTCTGCTCCGAATCATGGATCCTCTACCAGCATCACCTACAGCTCCTAGAACACTTCCACCAGCGTTGTCTCCGCTCCATCCTCAACATTCATTGGAGCAACTTCATCTCCAACATCAAGTACTCGAGATGGCAGAGGCCGACAGCATCGAATCCACACTGCTGAAGATCAAACTGCGCTGGGTAGGTCACGTCTCCAGAATGGAGGACCTTCGCCTTCCCAAGATCGTGTTGTATGGCGAGCTCTCCACTGGCCACCGAGACAGTGGTGCACCAAAGAAGAGGTACAAGGACTGCCTAAAGAAATCTCTTGGTGCCTGTCACATTGACCACCGCCAGTGGGCTTATATCGCCTCAAACCGTGCATCTTGGCGCCTCACAGTTCGACGGGCAGCAACCTCCTTTAGAGACCGCAGAGCCCATCTCACTGACAAAAGACAAAGGAGGAAAAACCCAACACCCAACCCCAACCCACCAATTTTCCCTTGCAACCGTGTCTGCCTGTCCCGCATCGGACTTGTCAGCCACAAACGAACCTGGAGCTGACATGGACATTACCCCTCCATAAATCTTCGTCCGTGAAGCCAAGCCAAAGGATAAGCTTGCTGAGGAAAGAGAGCTTAATTGAATCTGGAAGTACTAAGCAATATACCTCCAAATGGAAAATACTCAGAACAAGTTCCAAAATTGATTGAATTAGCTTCAATTGACTTTGATTATAATTAAGTGTTATTGCAGTTTCATATCTGTAGGAGGGTAACATGTATTTAGGAATGTTACATTTTGTCATTCAAAATATTGCTCAAAGCCAGTTTCCACATGTGAGTTAAAATTCAAACAAAATTACCTTGCTCCTTTTCATATCTTGGAATTAATAATAATCATACTCATGTTAACATTATGTCAAATATTTAAATAAAACATTGAAGTACAACTTATCATTACTTAAAATGCTGTATTTATTGATATGTTTTATAACAAGAAAAAGCCAACTAATTCAATTTTGGTGGTAATAGATCCGGAGCATTTCTGTAAAGTCAATGTTCGTGTTTTTCTTTGAATTATGCAAAGTAATTGTTCAAAACAACACAAAATTAAAGTAACAAAGACCTTGGATTTCTGTTAAACTTAAAGCCCATTTACGCACAAGATCTGATTTCATATTCTGAATTGTGAGTAATTTCTTTAAGTGAATCCTCTGCAAGTTGTGTATTTTTTTTGAATATTTTATTTATATTTTCACACAAGCTTGTACAGCCATATACAGTGTCATGCTAATGAAGACAGTTCACATTCAAATATATATATTTCTTCTTTGGCTTAGCTTTGCGGACGAAGATTCATGGAGGGGGTAAATGTCCACGTCAGCTGCAGGCTCGTTTGTGGCTGACAAGTCCGATGCGGGACAGGCAGACACGGTTGCAGCGGTTGCAGGGGAAAATTGGTGGGTTGGGGTTGGGTGTTGGGTGTTTCCTCCTTTGCCTTTTGTCAGTGAGGTGGGCTCTGTGGTCTTCTTCAAAGGAGGTTGCTGCCCGCCAAACTGTGAGGCGCCAAGATGCACGGTTTGAGGCGATATCAGCCCACTGGCGGTGGTCAATGGGGCAGGCACCAAGAGATTTCTTTAGGCAGTCCTTGTAACTTTTCTTTGGTGCACCTCTGTCACGGTGGCCAGTGGAGAGCTCGCCACATATATATATATTCATTCTCTTTATGACTATATATAAAGGACGTGTCTCTACCAACCCCCCTCCCCCCACACATAAAACAAGACGACTCACTCAAATTTCATCTAACAACAACAAAACTTTAACAGCCGCAAAATAAATAATAAATAAGAAGCAGTGATTGTTGCAGCTTAGTGGGCGGTCTCTGGGCCAATATTCATCCCAGACATTCCTTGATCAGGATCAGTGTGAGGGAGCGGAAGCCGCAGCAATTTCGGGGAAACCAGTCACCCCTAGCAACCTATGTAGTGCATGTATGGCTGTCAGATCATACGAAAGGTACTGTATTTGTTTCTCAGGTTATACGTTATTTTCTCCTGTGCATTACCTTGTTCCATTGTTCGATACTAAGATTGGAGTCGGACTTCCAAGTCGCCACAATGCACTTCCTGGCCACTGCAATGCAATGAACAGGAATTGGATTTGAAATTTGGACAGCTTCATTGTAAACTTTATGTCCATTATGTCTCCCAGCAGGAACAACTCTGGGTCCTGTGGGAATCGCTTGCCTATAATTTTCTCCAGGACTTGGCCCAGATCTGCCCCAATAGGGCCTCACCTTGGTACATGACCAGGTTGCATGCACGAATGTCCCGGTCACAATGCTGCATCTGAAGCATTGGTCTGTGAGTTCTGGTTTTTGACCTGTTTATTTTCTGCAGCGTTAGATACAGCTGTTTCAAAAAGTTATACTGCACTAGCATGTACCTTGTATTGATGACCATGGTCATGCTTTCCCGGCACAAGTTGGATCAGCATCTCTCCTCAATTGCAATGCCCACGTCCGACTCCCATATTTCTCTTCACCTATGAAGGCCCATTTTGTGTCGTTCCAACTAGAACAGGCAATATATTGACAAAGTAAATTTCTTACTGCTCCCCCTTCGAATCAAGGCCTCTATGCATCAAGCTCGGGCCATACTTGGATCCAATATGTCCTGGAGAAAAGGCCTTATTTGAATATAGCCATGGAATGACTGATTTGGCAAAGCATATTTATGTTTTAGCTGCTCAAATGACATTAACTGCTCCTGCTCGTAACAGTCCTCTATGCACCTGGTGCCATTACAGTGCAAGGTGTCCAGGATCTTGTTACCTACTGTTGATGGTATTAATTTATTACGAGTTGTGTATTCATTTACACAAGTTCCTCAGTATAAAATTAGCTTATGGCAATCAAAACTCCACTTTGCAAAGAAATGGTCACTTCCTTGTGAGAAGTTGGGCCAAGCTGCTGACACCAATGACACTTTTAGGATCCTGAACCTGGGTCTCCCTGAAGGTACCTGTACAACCATTCCATGAGCGAACTTCAGCCATGTCTGCTCCCTGGCATCTGATAATCAATGCATTATTATCACAAAGTTTATCACCGAGTTTCAAAGAAAGATAATTCCCCAGCAAATATATCCTCAATGTATGTCTCAATCTCTAATTTAATATCTCATTTAAAAAGGCAGGATTTCATTGAATCAATACAGGAATTGTTGTTCCTTATTTCAATGGCAGCAATGGAACTGCTTGATGGGAATCTTGTCTATTTGTTTAAATCTTTTATTTTAGAAGCTATTTCATTATCAAGGCATTTATCAAAATATGAAGACTTCTGTGTTTCCTGCTCTGTACTTCTTCTCAAGAAATAAAGTGAAATTTTATGCAGATGTCTAATTTTGCAGATTTGTTTATGTGTTCTTTGTAATTCTTTTGCTATTTTTAAAAATGACCAATTTCATGTAACTTCTCTCTTATTCTGAGCTACTTCCTTGATTCCCTCTTACCCCCCACACACCCACCCAGACACTTTTTTTCTGGTTCCATCTTCCTCCAAGCACTTTTTTTAATATAATTGAGAAATACATCATGCTGACATTAGCCATGAGCTGTTTCCCCCTACCCTTGCTCCCCACCTCCCCCTCCTTCAGTTTCATCTGGTCCAATTTATTTCTCTGATAGCTACCCCTTTTATTACTATTATCACCTTCCCCAATTCCAGATTCCACCACTGGTTGCCTTCATCTCCACTTATCACTCTCTCATCCTTTCCTACTGCACCCTGCATTAATCATCATTTTCCACCTGACTGTGCTTTTTCTCTTGCCTCTTTCTCCCTTTGTTTGGTACCTGCTAATCACTGTATCCACTTCCTCATCAGTCTGTTATCCATTACCGTCCCAGGTTCACCAGTCTCCACCTGGCTCCTGTCCAACCCTTCCCAATCATTGTATTGGGTCTCTCCCCTCTGCACTCTCACTCTTGATGAAGGGCTCAAACCCAAAATGTAAAATATTATTTTCCTCCAATTGATGATGTTCGACCTGCTGTCTAAACCCCTCTTCCCCCCTCCCCCCGATTGTTCATTGCTCCAGCTTCTAGCATTTGCAGCCTGTCGTGTGTTGTAGTACCAAAGTTGCTTAATTCTGTGGGACAACCACTTAGCTCTCCCTCAAATATAGCAGTTTATATTTGATATTACACAAGTGTGTAAAAATATGGTTCTATCATTTGTTACCCACACATGACAAATTGTTCATTAAATTGGAGCTGCTTGTTTTGAAATGACTATTTAATACATTTAGTGCATAATTACCATTAACAACTAAATATTACATCATAAATAAATTTAAAGTGGCCCTCTAAGGAAAATGCTTTTCCATAATTTTCATTCCAACTAAATTTTTTGCAAACTTTAGACTTTGTCATGTTAAAGTGCTCTCAATACAGTAATCAGCCATTCATATTGGTGTCAAAGAGTTATACAAACAGGCATTTTCAGAAGAATATTCCTTTTATGTATAACTAATGATGTTTCTTCCAAGGCAAATTTATTTAATTTTCCCACAAGAAGTTGATACTGCAGATTTGTAAAAGTTTTCAATAATTTGATTTATTCATCAATGTTCTTCTGCTAAAAAAAATATTTGAAGCTCAAGGACAACTCATAAAAATCTTTGACAGAACACATGCAGTTGATGCAGCAATAAGCACAGAGTAAATGAAACATGACAACAATCCAATGTATCAAGGACCTGGCACACAGTAATAAAGTCATAGAAGAAAGGTGATAAATACATACAAGAAGAGAAGACATTTCCACATGCGAGTAAAAATTAAACTTGGAGAAATAAATATTGGATCATCATAAATAAATTCAGTAACTATTTCAGGAGAAACTTTTTCACTGATATGAAGTCAGAACATGGGACTTTATCACAGTATAGTGAGCAAATCAATGTAAAGGCAACTTGAGAATACCTTGGCGGAAATTATAGAAAAAAAGTCCACATAGTACATAAAGACTGCCATGGATTTCCTGGGATGAATGTCCTGAAGATGCACTCTGTATCCAATGTTGCTTGGAATTTAGAAGAACAAGGCATGATCTTATTCAATATATATTGAATTGATTTTTGTTTTGTCATGTATATCAAGATACAGTAAAAAGATTTGTTTTGTATGTTATCCAGGTAAATCAACCCATTCTTTATGCAGCAGTAAGTGCAATTTTAAGTACAACACTGCCATGTTGAAATAAGTCAAAGAGTGTTTGGTATAGCATTTCTAGAACAAAATGAAGAGTATTAAAAAAAGTTAAAACTATGCGAGTCACTAACTTATACAAATGGGTGGTCCATTTAAGAGTTTGAAAATAGCAGGAAATAAACTGTTCTCGAACTGGAGGTTTGTGCTTGCAAGCTTATATATCTTCTGCCAAATGGAAGGGGAAGGTAACCAGAGTGTTGGCAGATTTCTGAAGTAAGTGGGAGGTGTAGATTGAGTTAATGGAGAGAAGGTTTGTTTGTATGATGCCCTAATCCAATAGAGGCTTAACAGGGCAGATGCTGAGATATTTTCACCAGTGGGAAGGCCATGAACTAGGGACTTGTTGACAAGATAATGGAGTGAAATACAAAAGTCTGCAGATGCTATGATTGCAGTAAAAACACATAAAGTCTGGAAGCAATCAGCAGGTCTAGCAGCATCCATAGGGAGTAAAGATATATTACCAACGTTTCAGCCCTGAGTCCTTCTTCAAGGTAAGGGACCTATCATTTAACATTGAAGAATCTGGAAATTTCTTTTAGTGTGACATTAGACTCTGGAGTTCTCTGCACCCAATAGTAATGGTGGGGAGGGGGGGGGGGGGTGGTGAAGGGGTGCAGGTCATTAGACTTTTAAAAAATGGAGATGTATAAATATTTTAAAAATATCAGAAATTGAGAGTTGTGGAGAATTTGAAAAGTTAATGAATTGTGGCTCATATCTATCAGCCATCATCATATAGATAGCAAGGCAGGCTTGCAGGAGCTTGTGGTCTACTGCTCCTATTTTCTATTGTTCCTGTAATTCAATGTATACTGCAACACATAACTTCCAACAAACATAACCTGGTGATATTTTCTTGGATTTTGTTGTGGCACATGAAAATCAAGTTCCACTCAAATCAAGTTCCAATCCAATGATCAAAGATAATGATCTCAATAATCTGAGGAATGTTATCCTGACACTATTGCTGTAATCACTACCACCACAGGGATTTGTGGGTTCAATGGAATAATGAGGTGTTAGCATATGAAATTACACTGTTAACAATGACACTGATCAAAACGTCATTCGAGGAGAACCATAACTGCAATTAGAAATCAAGCATTGTTGCCAATTTTTATGTTTCGCTGAAATGAGTGAACACATAAATTGCACCTGACAAATCCAGATTAAGACAACTGATTTCTAGTTGTTCCTCTGCAGTTGAGTGATCATACTTCAGATTTTACAGGTCAAAGTGGAGTTACTAACTTCCAATGTTCAATCACTCCCATCACTGCAATTGGTTGTCAGCAGACAAGGTGATAATGGGAATATATTATTAAATCTATTTGTACAATGCTGTGCTACAGTCTATTGCTGCAACATATTCCTGACACAAGATTCAAATTCTCTGCTATGATTCTCAAAAGTTAAACCTAAGGCATCTTACAAAAATTAACATGGCCTGGTCTTTACCCACAGTATGCAATTAAATTTACATTATAAATTTAGACATGCAGCATGGTAACAGGCCATTTCGGCCCATGAGTGGATGCCACCCAATTAATCTTCACCCCCAGTACATTTTTGAATGGTAGGAGGAAACTGAAGCCCCCAGGGAACACCCAGACAGACACAGGGAGAATGTACAAACTCCTTACAGACAACAAGGGATTCAAACCCAGGTCCCAATTGCTGGTGCTGTAAAGGGGTTGTGCTAACCACAATGTCAACCATGGTGCCCTGAAGGAACAACGTGCAAGAATAAAACTGGATATGAAACTAAAACATTATAACTCAGGAAATCATCTGAATCTATCTCCAATGAACACAATATCATGGTTCTTGAAAGGATTGCATTCCTGGAAAGTGGTGAATTATACAGAATGTTGTAAGAAAGTAAGACTGAATAAAATGTATTGTGTGTTTTGATATCATGAATTCCTGTGGGCAGCAAAAGGCAGGTTTTATATTACAGCAAAGATGGTGCACTGTAAATAGTTCCTTTCTTGTATTACATCTGATTTTATTTTCATGACGTAAGTATTGCTTTACTATATCTCTGAGATTAAGTTTGGAATTTTTGTGCCTATTTCCAGTGTCCAAAAGATGATTTTCACTTTTTGATAATAAAGCATCCATCTCATTAGAGGAAACAACTGAGTAAATCTATATCAATTAATGTTGCAATTGACAGACAATTTCATACGCAGTACTGTCATCCATGTTTTACTTCTCCCTATTTGACTCATTCATCGATCATATTTTACTTTAACTGTTTCTCTTAGCTCGATTTTCCATTGACTTTGTGTATTGGGCAGTGGGATAATATAAACTTGCCAGTGCCACTTTTTCTTCAAAAAGAGTGATTAAGACAATACCTATAATTTGCAGGTTAATTTTATTTAATTTTAATTTAATTGAGATATACACCACAGTAACATTCCCTTTAGCTCATGATCCAATGCTGCCCAATTACCACCAAATAAAGGAAGTAGTGAATATAGCTCAGAATATTATTCAAACTTCCCTTATCTTCATGGAGGAGGTGACCTACATCTCCCATTGCCAAGGAAAGTCAGCCAAAATGCTCAAAGACCTAACATACTCAAAGACCCATCACACTCCACACAATCCCTTCTCCCTCCTTCCTCCTTCCATGGTGGAGAAGGCTGAGGAGCATGAAATGATCCACTACAGGCTTCAAGACAGTCTCTTCCCCATAGCTATCAAGCTTGTCAATTATCCCTACCACAGTGCTGTCATACTGCTCTTGCTTTGTGTAAGTTGATTATTTTTAAATTGTAATTCAACAGTGTAATTAGTGCACTTGTTCTTTTACTTTCTATGCCTGTAAACATGTTGATTCTAGAATCAACCCATTGGACTGCGTGCAGAAGAACTCTTCTCTGCAAGGTAAAATGTGACAAGTAAACATATGGGTTTGGTGGGTAATTGGGTGTAATTAGGTGACACAGGCTGGAAGGGCTTTCAACCATTCTATAACGTTAAATTTAAAAAAATGTCTTGAAACCTCAACCATTTCAATTAATATTTAAAGTTAACATTTTGGGTGACACATAAAATTAGGATTTTTAAAAAACTACATCTTGGCTACAACTACAACTACAATTCAATTCAACAGAACAGTTGACGCATCATTTCATTTTTGAATGTCAGTATGCCTCAAAGTAACTTCCAGCCCCTAGCTTATAGATGGTGGAAAAGCTTTGGGGTATCTATTGTTACAGATCATTTCTAACTTGTTCTTGCACCTGCAATGGGTGGTTCTATTGAGTTTCTGATCAATAGTGACACCCAGGATATTTGTGGCAGGGACAATGGTCAAGTGCGATTGTTAAGGTTTCTTCTGCTTTTGAAAATTGGTGATGCAAACATTACTTGCCATTGATGGAAAAGGCTGACATGTTATTAAGCTCTGTTGCATCATGGTGTGGATTTTGTCATAGATGACAATATACAAATGGAAAAGAATTAGTTGCAGCCTTCAGGGAATCTCCATATTTCTGATCTCATAACAAATGAGAATTATATGTAGACCAATGACTCTGCCCTGAAAAATATCTCCCGCAATGATCTTAGATGTTGTTGACCTCCAACAATTAACATGATATTCCTTTATCTAAGAAATAACTCTATCAATGGACTTCAGTTATACTAGAGATCTTTGTTACCAGATCGTTATTGCTCCGAAAAAGCAGACAATACAAGTGGTAACCTTAGTCAATGCTTTACTGTTAAACTCAAGCAACACTATCGTGTAATGGTGTCTGATATCAGCCAAGCTCCATTTTCAACTGCCGCACCTTGTGGAGATTCGCGCATGCGCAGTAGCACTGTAGCGAGTATGGTGGTTTCAATACAATTGCAGTGGGTACAGAGCAGCTGATGGGAGCGACTGTCTACATCCCCATTCTTGAACAATTCCCCACATACCACAATCCATGTTGGTGCTGTACATCACAATGAACAACCAGTCTAGTTAGTCCCAATATTTTGAATTGGGTTTACAGATATGCCCCGCATGTGTTACATAGTAGCCACTGGTGGAAGAAGATGCTTGGGGTGCTTCAGCCTGAGAGGATACACCATCCATGCTCCCAGGGGTGCGGCCATTGGTTTCATGGGTTGTCCTTGAGAGAGCTCTGTCTATCCCAGATTCACATTACAGATGCTGGTATACAGCCTCATCAAGAATGGTTTGGGATGGGGGTGACCCCCTTACAGGTAGGAGGTTTTGACGGTTTCTCCAATACACCTTTCCTTCTGATTTTACTAGGTATGACCTGGGTTCTTGGCAGCTCCTTTCAACTATGCCCATGTAGTTGTAACCTTATGGAGTCTGCATCCTTATGACTTCCACTTCTGCTAATGGCTCAAGTGGTTGGCTGTTTCTGGCATAGAACCTTTTCTGTATTAGTCTGTTTAATAGCTGGAACTTATTTCTTGTAGATCCTTTAGCTGGGGCTCTAGGAGTCTCCTTGCCACTGGCAGGGTCATTCGCGTCTGTCTGGACATGAGTTTTTGCACTGGAGAGCCCAATGTGGCCTCATCGGGGATGTTCATTAGGTTCAGCAGGTTGAGGAACACATCCATCTTCTCCCTGTGAGACTTCTCCATGGGCTGTTTCATGCTCCTCATGGCTCTATCAGCTGTTTGACTGTGAGTACTCCAGGCTGCTAGTGATGTGGTTGAAGTTCTATGTTGCTGCAAAATGTCTGAATTTCTCACTGGTAAACTGTGTGCCATTATCCAATAGCAAAATATGGGGTGCCCAATGTACTGAAAAGTGCTTCTTTAACTTAGTAATTACTGCCAAGGAGGTGACATCATGTAAAAAGGTCTATCTTAAACCATCCAAAGTATGTACCAAATACTGCTGACTGTGCCATTCGAAGATGTCTGTTGCCACGGTTAACCTGGAGAGGTTCAGCACTGGGTGGAGCTACAGTGACTCTTTCTGTTGGTGCCACCTAGTGCTGTTACACACCTAGCAAGCTTGTACCTCCTGGCCTATGTCTTCGGTCATCCCTGGCCAAAAATCTTTAGCCTGCATTTGGCTGCTTCTGCACCTGGGTGCTCTCTGTGCAGGATACTGACATAGATATTTTGCAGTGAACTCAGGACTACTGCTTTCAGGCCCTTCGATGAGTAATTAATCCCAGAATGGGAAATAGGGTCGCACTTCAGGTGCTGGGCTCCACTGCTTGTCTGGCCAGCTGCACTTGATAAAAGTGCCAAGGGTCTTAAAAGTTGCATCTTCAGCTATGTACACTCTCAGCTCCTCCAACCGCAAGGAGGAGATGTGCATTGCTGTCATTATATCTAAAGTGTCCTATTCCTCAGCTTGCTGGATCATGCATTTGCTGGGAGCATGGGATAGTGCATCAGCTAAGTGCATTTCTTTTCCACACTTGTAAACTAAAGTCAGGTTGTATTTCTGAAGCCTGAGCATCATTCTCTGTAATCATGCAGGGGCTGCGTGAATTGGTTCCTTCAGAATGGTGACCAGAGGTAAGTGGCCAATGTCTATAGTCACTGACCTACCACAGTTGTAGTCGTTGAATTTTGAGCAGGCAAAAACCACTGCCAACGACCTCTTCTTTATTTGAGCGCACCTGGTCTCCGTGTCGGTGAGTGATCTGGATGTGTAGGCTACTGGTTTTCCATCTTGTCGGCATGCTGCTCCCAGACTGTATAGTGCTGCTTCACAGGTTAGTATGACTGGTCTTTGTAAGTCGAAATACAATAGAACAGGTGGGCATGACATATGTTTTTTTTAATACAATGAATGCATTTTGTTGTTGCTCGTGCCAGGACCATTCCACATCTTTGTGCGTCAGCTGCCTCTGTGGAGCGGTAAGTTCACTGGAGTTCAGGATGAACTTGCCCAGGTCATTTCCATATCCAGGAAATGTTGTACTGCTGTCACATCTGTCACTACTGGCATTTCACTGATTGCCCTGGTCTTTGAAGGGTACACCGTCTTCTCCTGTGAAAACATGGTCTACATAACTGACTTGGTTCAGCCAAAATCTGCACTTCTGGGTTGAGCTTAAAGTTTTTTTTTTAATTTGCATTGTGTTCTTCCAATTACTTGCCACCTAAGAGTATGTCATCAACAATGATGGCACAAGGGTACTCAGCAAATATTTCCTCCATTGGCCTTTGAAATACCTCGCTGGCTGAATTGATTTCGAATGGCATTTGCAGGAATCTGTATCGGCCAAAACTTGTGCTGAATGTAGTGAGCAGTGACAACTTGTAGTCAAGTCAGGCCCAGCAGAGGACATAACCTCTTCTTAAACTATGAAAAAAGTTAGTATATGCAACCATCGGTCCTGATTCTGCTGCCACCGTATGGCACTAGGCTTATTGACTTGGTGCATGGTATGATCTGTTCTGACTTCTTCAGTTGGTTGAACATTTTTTGTGACATGACGTTGCATTTGGTCCCAGTGTCAACTTTCATGTCTGCTGCTTGACCATTAATCTTCATTGTTACAAGTGCTTCCTTGTTCCTTCTGATTCTTGCTGGATCTCCTTTCATCTGAATAATCAATCCATCAATGTAATACTTGTCATCTGAGTTGGTTTGTCCTTGCTCAGGTAATCATCCTTCTGTATCTAGGTCTCGGGGTAAGTTGCTGCCTGGCTTTGCAACATCTACTAAAATGGTTCGATTTCTGGCAGACTCTGCAGTGCAGGCTGAATGCCGGGCACATCTCTCGTCTTGACGTGTGGTCACCCCACAGTTGCCACACTCTGTCCTAGGTGATGGTGTAGTAGGGCTTGGTTGGCTTTGCCTCCTTCTGGCTTCCAGCCACTACCTATTCGCAGGTCCTGCCTGGACTGCGTCTACGCTTGCGCCTTGCTACTGTGGAGGGGCAAGCTTTCTGCTGTTCTCCTCCATGGCTTCTTAGGCCAGACACCTGAAGATGGCCTTTGCAAGTGTTAGTTCACTGTCATGCAGCAGAGCCTTTCTCATGCCTTCATCGCAGATGCAGCAGACTGTCCTGTCTTTAATCAACTCCACAGAGTGCTTCAAAGTCACAAATCTTTGCCCTGACTTTTAGGTCACTGACATACAAGTGAATCGACTTTCCAGTCCTTTGGTTTCTGGTATTAAATCTGTGCCTTTCCATCATTAAGTTGTTTTGTGGATTGCACATTTCTTGAAATTTTCTTTTTAAACACTTGGGATCCTCTCTCGACTCAGAATGTGCTCTTAATCAGGAAGTCTTATCACTATGCACTGCCGTGATGAAAATGTTATATTCTTGTTCAAATATGCGCCAATTCTCAGCCACATTGCCCTGAAACATGAGCCGGTTGGGCCTCTGAATCCATCTGCCATTATGGTGCAGTTACAAACATGTTGCAAGCAAAGCATTGGTTACTTACCTTTCCTTGAAGACTTCAGGTTTGGGATGCAAGCGATACTACTTTTGACATCACGTTTGTTATTGCACCAAATAAGCAGACAACACAAGTAGTAACCTTAGTCAATGCTTTACTGTTAAACTCAAACAATACTATCTACAATGGGAGCTTTGTGTAATGGTGTCTGGTATCACCCAAACTCCGTTTTCAACTGTCACGCCTTGTGGGGACTGCGCGTGCTCAGTAGCATTGTGGTGAATACGGTGGTTGGAACAGAATTGCAGCGGGTGCAGAGCAGCTGATGGGAGGGGCTGTCTACACAGATTCAGTCAAATATAACCTTGACATCAAGCACATTCACTCTTTACTTCTCATTGGATTTTAACAACCAGGTCCATTTTATGCTCTTGGCAGTGTTGAGGTCTGGAGGCAAAAAAGCTAGTTAAATTCAAACTGCAGGTTATTAGGAGATAAGCCCTGCTTGATAGCATTGTCGAAGTTGGCTTCTATCTCTTTGGTGATCGATGAGACAAGATTGATTTTGCAGTAATAAGCTTTGTCGTTTTTGTCCTACTTTTTTGTAGATGGCAGATACCTAGCCAATTGTTCATATTGTCAAACAGATACATTTGAACTTGAGATAGGAGTCTTCAGTGCTATGGCCCTGTTGCTTTTTCAAAAATGTATAGTGCTCTCAGCCTTTCCTGAAATTAGGTAGAAGGAATCAAATTGGCTGAAGCCTGTCTTCCAGGATGATGGGGTTTTCAGGTCTAAGGTGATTCAGCATCCACTTGAAATTTCCGGTTGAATAGGAATGCAAAGGCCTTGTCTTTTTCACTGATGTACTGGTCGCTATCATGGAGTACAATATATAGATGTTCTGGAGAATCTAAGCAGGTCAAACAGCATCCAGAGGAAGTGTATCCATAAGAAGTGAAGGATAACCAAATGTTCATGTTCAAGTTCAAGTTTAGCATCTGAATGTACATATAAAACCCGATGAAAATATGTTTCTCTGGACCATGATGCACATACATATTCTCACAATATATGATAATCATATGTAAGGATATAAGGATTTAATTTAAAATAAAGAAATAAAATTTTTGACATTATTTACTTGGTTACAGTATACTGCTCTACTCGCTATACACCCATGACTGGGTGGTTCGGGCACAATTCCAATGCCATCCGTTGGCAAAACCACAGAAGACAATGAGGAATCGTACAGGAGGAAGATGGATCACCTCATTGAATGGTGCAATGAAAATAACTTCGCACTCAACATCAGCAAAACAAAGGAGATGATTGTGAACTTCAGGAGGGAGTCAGGGGAATATGATCCAATCCTCCTTGAGGGCTCAGTAGTTGAGAGGGTCAAGAGCTTCAAATTTCTGGGTGTAAACATCTCCGAGGATCTGTCCTGGAGCCATCACACTGATGCAATCACAAAGAAGGAACACCAGCGGCTATACATTGTGAGGTGTTTTAGGAGATTCAGTATATCATTGAAGACCCTTGAAAACTTCTACAAGAGTACTGTGGAGAGCATTCTGGATGTTCATTACTGTCCGATATGGAGGCACCAACCTTCTGGACAAGAATAAACTCCACACGGTTGTTAACTTGATCGGCAACATCACAGGCACCAGACTTCACTCCATTGAGAACATCCTCATGATGAGGTGTCTTAAGAAAGCAGCTTCTATCCTCAAATATCCCCACCACCCAGGTCATGCTCACTTCACTCTGCTACCATGGGAAAAAGGTACAGGAGCCTAAAGATGAGCGCTCAGCAGCACAAGTACAGCTTCTTCCCCACTGCCATCAGATTCATGAATAATCAATGTTTATTAACCTAAGACACTGTATTACTCTCATGCACTATTTTTTTTTCTTACAGTGATATAGTAAGATGGGTATAAAATGAATGTACAACAAAGACGCTGCTGCAAAGCCCCGAATTTTGCGACTTGTTCATGACAATAAATTCTAATTTTGATTCTATTCATCAATTTCGCAGCCTGTTGGAAGAAGCAATTTCCCAGCCTAGCAGTCCTGATTTTGATGTTTCAGTCTCTCCTTCTTAATGATAGTGAATCAAAGAATCTGTGTGCTGGATTAAAAGGGTCTTCTATATTTTTTGAGCCCTATTTAAAGAACACGCCCAGTAAGTGTCATCAATAGAATAAAAAGAGACCCCAGTGATATACATGGCCATTTTGATTATCCTCTATATTGACTTCTGTCTGATGCTCTGCAACTACCATACCACATAATGATGCATTCTCAATTGTGTTCCTGCACTGATGCACTTTCCTAACTAATGAGGAGGTTTTGTGGGTCCTGGTTAGGTCATCCTTGATATGCACACCAAGGAACTTGTGCTTTCCACCTTCTCCATGGCAGAACCATTGATGTGTAATGGAAAATGATCGACCTTTATCTTTCTGAAGTCCACAATCATCTCCTTTGTCTTGTCCACATTGAGAATTAGGTTGCTGTTCTCACACCATTTTATGAGCCACTCTGCAAGCTGACTTATCATTTTTGCCAATGAAGCCAACTACTGTCATATTATCTGAAAACTTTATTCTGTTGGAACTGAACCTGTCAGTGCACTCTTGAGTCAGCAGCATGAACAGCAGTGGGCTGGGCACACAGCCCTGAGATGGGCCAGTGATCAGCGTGATGGAACAAGATTTTGCTACCAACCAGGATTAATAGTAGCCTTTCGGTCA
Source organism: Narcine bancroftii (assembly GCF_036971445.1). Taxonomy (NCBI): domain Eukaryota; kingdom Metazoa; phylum Chordata; class Chondrichthyes; order Torpediniformes; family Narcinidae; genus Narcine; species Narcine bancroftii. The sequence continues at coordinate 17,307,035 of NC_091469.1, read as the reverse complement.
ATCAGTCCAGATCCAGTTGTAAAGAGGATTGTTGAGTCCCATCACTTTCTATTCACCTGTCTCTGAGGTGTGACAATGTTGAACACTAAACCAAAGTCAATGAACAATGGTATATGAGGCATTATTTTCTTGGTGGATCAGGCTGGAGTGTACCCTGACAAAAGGCTCAGGTGTGAAATGTTGGTTACCCTTTACTTCCTATGCCTACTGCCTGATCTGCTGAGTTTATCCATCACATTTGTTTATTGCACTGGACCCCAGCATCTGCAGTCTTTCTTGTTCAACTCCACCATTGAATTTGCTCCTTCATTGTTCTCTGCCACCATTTCTGTGTTTTGACCACAAATTGATATAAAGCAGCATTCACTAAAGATCTGAAGACTTTTTTTGTTTCAGGGCATTCTCAGGCTTACTTATTCTTTGGAAAACATTGGTACAGGCTATCTCCAGGTCACAAACACCTAATTTCTAGATACTCCATGCATATAATTGAGTTCCCATAATATTATGTAACTTCAAAGTCCAGCATATGTATATGCATTTATTAAGATCAGCAGAACTAGTTTTGTTTCTATCTTCATTTTTGGTGATTGAACTTCCTTCCTTTATTAAAATGCCATGGAAATATGGCTGGTGAATAGAGTGATTTTTGTGCATTTTCTGACATGGGTAATATTGACTTCAGGACATCTGTAAAAATGGATCCCATTCATTACCTAGAGATGCAGTGTACATTAATGATTCATGTTCACATTGTGAAAGCTGGAAAGGCAACTTTGCATCTTAATGTTTCAATGACACTTATTGAAAATTATCAGTCATATAATTCACATATTTCTTTTCAAATATATGATAATTTCTTCAGGAAGGACTGAAAGAAAAGTTTATGATGAATTAGTAATAAAACACTATCAACGACAGAGGTTTTACTGATAAAGCATATAAATTGAGTGTGTTTTCTATTGCAGAGAAAGCTACATGTGAAAAAGATACCATTTAGGCAGCTCACCAAGATGTTAAATATTTTATTTCAAAATGAATAGTATTGACTTTTTAAAAACACTTCCAAATAGTTATTTTAATAACTGTGCCTACAAACTCAGATTAAAATACTGGGACTAACATTGCTATTGATTTGTACAGATTTTGCTGAGACCATAAATACTATACTGCTTATTTACAATGCTCAGTCTTCTGAGTGGACTTGTAAGTGAATTATTGAAGAAACAACAATTAAGAAATTTTTTTTCATTTCTTTGACAAAGAACAGTACAACTTGCCTCATTTAAATAACCTTAAACACAGCCGTCCAAATTATTTACAAAAGCAAATCTGTGTTCCATTGACCTAAGACTGAATGCCAGATCAAGCACAGTGCTTTTCATTTGATACAGAATTGCTATAATATCAAAATTCTGGAGCATGATTCCCAAGTGAAAAATTGATCAGTCCTCCTGATGACTTCCAAATTGATTTTCTCATCTTGATACGTGAAACCACTTCCATTCTCTATCCTTACCTATTTTGTAATTCACATTTATATTTTACCAGGCAAACTAAATAAATTAAAAAAAAAACATCAGAACAAGACATTAGAAATCATCCCAAATGATAACAAAAACAACTGACTCACCAGTGATATTAATTGAAACAAAGCCATTTTATTTCTTCACTAAAAGAAATTACCCTCCAGGAAATTGTCTGAGTGATTGCTGACTATTCTATTCTGATCAACTAGGAATGTATAAAAATGAAAAATAAAACAAAGCCAAACTAGACTTGATTAAACAAAGTTTTATTCAACTAGGCCTTACTGCGTCATTGAGGTTGATGGCGAAAACAGAAAAGTACTATTGACAAAGCGTACAGACAATAAATTGTATGTTAACTGTAAATCATTAAAATTGGCATTTATGCTGACAGGGAAAATACCATATCAATAAAAAACCCGCAGTACCAATTGGATTTTTGAATTTGTAGTTAGGACTGGTAAAAAGGAAAAAGTGCTACCTCTTCTCATAGTCACAGTTGCTTGATAAGCATTTCCATTATTTGACTGTCAGAACAGCTGTGTGCGGGAATGTGAAGATTTCTGGAAAAGGATAATGTTTTATTGATTGTATAGTTAAATAAAAATGTGGCATATCTTAATTAAATTCAGAATGAGTTGGAAGGTCACCTTTTCAATCACTTTTAATTTATCCCTAGTTGATGATACCTGTATTAAAAGCTTCATGCTGTCCTTCATTATTTATTCTATGCAAATTGGAATATATCCATCCATCTGAGAAATCTTATTGGAATACTTTGTACTGCACCAGTTAAATCTTGTAAGTAAATGCAAGATTCAGACACAAATGTTGGGGAAACATTGACATTACAATATTTAGATGGAGAAATCATTGCAAATGTACATTCAGCACCCAAATGGAGGGATTTACACTAGGCATGGTATTTGCAAAGATTTTGCCATGACCACACAATTTTATCAAAAGAGAAAGGTGGAAGAGCCATGAGCTGGTTTATTTGGGAAATAGGAGATTGACAAAGAATTTAATTGAAAACCACAGGATTATGAGAGGCCTAAAATGAGAGTAAAATAAGGACCAAAGCTTCTATACAAGGTTGGTGTTCACAAATGTGGGTTAAGGGTAGATTCTGTCCAAACCAACAAACATTCTGTTAAAGGACATATCACTGGAAATATTAAAGACCATGCACGGTCCAGAATATTTAAAAAGATTGAAATAAAATCTAGACATTGAAGATATTGTATTTGTGTATTTCTCAGAATATGCAACAAAAATAAGACATGTCTGTAGTTAGGAATAGAGTTTAGGAGGTCCTTTATATTACAATAAATTCACGGATGACAGAGAACACATTTCAAGGATTTCATACAAATTTTAAGTGATATTTGATTCTTCCTTCAAATTGAGTTCACACCATTCAATACCCCTTCCATATGTGTTTGGTTACATTGGAATAAAATATTTAAATTTGGATCTGATAGGGATGGATGATCTAGGGATGTAGGGATGGTAAGGAAGGCTGTGCCTGCCCAGTAATCAATCTAGATAAAACCATCTGTTTTGTATGATTGGATCATGCTCAGTTCTTTGTAAATATTTGATATCTCATCCTCAGACAGATCAGAGCATGCTTGAGGTTGTGTGTGGGTCATTTTTTTTGAGTGAGAATGGGAAATAAAGTTATTAGCATTTGAATATATCTGTTTTCAGATCATCAGTGATCAAGTCAAGTTTGGGTCAGATTTAAATTTTATACCTGAGCACATCTCTATTACAATATAACACATTAACATAACACTGAGCAAAGCTATTTTTGAGGACTATGTCCTTTTGAAGTAAGCGCAACAAGAAACAGGGATGGATGATGTTGAGGAATTGATTACCTGAAAGGAGAATGGATGAAGAAATCACCAATGCTTGACAAAACATTATGGACTTTAAATTTGAAAGTGGAATGACTTTAGATTTTTGTCCCAGAAAGAAAGGGTCAAATTATTATTTTGCCAATTATGGCATTGGTCCTGTTTTTTTATTTCATGGGTGCTGTCCACCTCCTGAATATTTCTTGCATTTCTGTTTTTGTTCCAGATTTCCATCATGTGCAGTTAATTTTAATGTCCATTTATTTTTTATTTCTGTACTTTAAATGTCAGTGATCAATGGACACAAGAAACACAGAGTCTACCAGTCTCAGAGGTCCTGACCCAGTGCATGCAGATGATAGCACCTGGACAGCAACATAAAAGAAACTGCATATTATGCAAATTCTTGTACAAAAAGCATTCAGTACAATCCTGCTGCAGACAATGTTTTTGTTTACGCAACAGTACATTCACTGAATGTGTTCATTTCTGTGCACTTCTTGTTTGTGGTTTAGGAGCTAAGATGGCTCAGTCTCCTTCAGTCATATTCCCTTGTGATCTCCTAATGGAAGCAATAGCAAAAGTGCTTTGTTTGTTTTCTTTGCTGAGCATTATTTTGCTTATTCAGTATCTCTGCAGCTTCCTTTGACCATCTGCAGAATTAACAGTACCTCCTGTATTTTTACCATCTGCATTTTTTTTCCATCACTACTCCCAATAGACCCTCATTCAAATTATTGATTAACACAGTATGTAGACTTGAACAATCATGGAAGTGTTATGGCAAAGAGAATGCTATTTGGCCCTTCGAGACCATGCTCGCTAATGCAGAGTATTCCTGTCTATCCCATTGGAATGGTTTTACCCTATATGCCTGCAAATTATTTTCCCACATATCTCAATCCAATAAAATATTGACAATGCTTCCACAACCTTTAACAAGTTATTATTATTATTACAATTGTCATGAGTACTGAGGTGCAGTAAAAAAGTTTGTGCTGCATGCTGTCACTTATACACAAGTACAAGTTATGCAAAAACAAAACACAACCACAGAATATGTGTTGCAGAGAAAATAGTGGTTAAAATAGCACAAGGGCCACAATGAGTCAGTATTTTCTTTACAATCAGTGAGTTTCAAATCACCACCATTATTTGCACATTTCATGTTTTTATTTTAAATCATTTTAGATCTTGAAAAATTCACTGATGGGAACAGCTTCCTATACACTTTCTCATCCTATTGAGATGGAATACACTGTGCTGTATGTGAGTGCAGGCATACATGCAAGAACTGGGAGTACCAAATGGAATGATCAGATACACAACAGCACCAGCCACTACTGTTGATTGAATGTCTTCATTAATGCATATTTTATTGCTTCGTCTACAATCGTGTAGTGCGACTGAAAGCACTCAAGACCAGAGAGAGTAACACACACCTTTATTCAGTAAGAATAGCACACATAGGGTTTGGACTGAACTGGGGTTTTGGTGGGGATCTGGAGTTTATATCAGGATATTTGGGGACAGAGTCAGGGGAGGAGCCAGTCCTTAGAACATCATACCAGTAGTGAATTCCCTGTTCACTACACATTGTTATTTTCCCCAGTAAAGAGAAATTTAAAAAAATGACCAGCATACACCTCCATCAATTCTTGCCTCAACTTTCTGAGTTTCTTGGGAGGAGTCACATGATGGAGTAGGGTAAAACCAGCCCTTGCCAGAAAAGAAGAAAAAAGTTAAGAAAAGACAAAGTTCAACAAATATAAAATATAAGAAATAAAAGATAAAGTTGTGGAGAAGAGAAAGAAGATGGCACTTAAGAAGGAAAAAATAAAAACAACAGGAAAAAAAGAAGAAAAGTCATCGGAAAGGAAAGGAGAAGGCCTTACCTGCAAGAAGGAACGGGGAGCCATGGTGGAGAAGAGTGCCCGATCTCCGAGGTTGGTGTCGGCCCTGCGGAGTTGCAACCCCCCGACCGGTGGACTGCAAAAATGGCTCTCTGAGCCAAATGAAAGTGCGCAACTGCACATGCGCGAGGAGTCTCGCATAAGTAGAGCGCAATCTAAGGTAAAAGAAAACACCGACGGGAGAGGGGCTCAGCCAAGGAGCGGGCAACCACGGCTCGACCAGCTGAAGGACGCCCGGCACCAGGGTTCTCAGCTGGAAGATGAGGAAAGCGGCAGGAGAAGGAGTGAAGTACCAGTTGAGAAAGAAAGTCAATGGGGTGAATGGCAAGAGGAGCAGCAACTGGAGGCTCGACAGATGAGCAACTCAGAAGGAGAGAAACAACATCAAGAGGCCAAGCAAGAAGAGACCTGACAAAGTAAGACAAGCTACTCATCAGAAAAATCAGAAGAGATACAGATACAAAGAAGAAAAGAAACACAAACACATGTACAGACACAAAAGAAGATGAAGAAGAAGACCAAGATCTTCACAGAGAGATAGAAGGTAAAACAGATGGGCAGAATATAGATAAAGCTTTTTTTGAAGAACAAATGAGAGCATGAAAAGAATGGTTGTCATTAGAATTTAGTGCAATTGAAAGAAAAATGAAAAGAACAGAAGATAAAATGCAAAGATTAGAACTAGTCATGACAGAAATAGGGAAAAGAGTAGAAAATGTGGAAGAACAAGAAACGGCTGTAGAAATGGAAGTAAACGACTTAAGAGGAAAATTGGAAGAAAGTGATAAAAAATTAAAGAGACACAAGAATTGTTAGCTCAGAAAATTGATATGTTTGAAAATTATAGTAGGTAAAACAACATAAAAATAGTGGGCACAGATATGAAAGAATTTATAAAAGAATGGATCCCAAAGGTTCTGGGAATGATAAAAATGCAGGAAGGAATGGAAATAGAAAGGGCACATAGAACACTAGCTCTGAAGCCACAGATACATCAAAAACCAAGATCCATTTTAGTAAAATTTTTGAAATATACGACAAGAGAAAATATACTGGAGCGGTCAAGGAATAAAATTAGAGAAGACAATAAACCATTGGAATACAAGGGTCAAAAAATATTTTTTTTACCCAGACATAAGTTTTGAACTCTTAAAGAAAAGGAAGGAGTTTAATACAGCAAAATCAATCCTATGGAAAAAACATTATAAATTCATGTTAAGACATCCAGCTGTGCTTAAAATATTTATCCCCGGGGAGCAAAACAGACTGTTCTTGGATCTGGAGGAAGCACAAGAATTTGCAGAATGCTTGAAGGACAGTAGGAGAGATAAAGAAATGTAATAAGAATGAAGAACGGTGATAAAATATATATAAAGATGTAAAAACAATGTATATGTAAAGAACTAAAGAAGGGAAAGAGAAAGGAAGGAAGGAAGTAAGGGGAAAAAAGGGAGAACTTTGTTATATATGTAAAAAAAAAGGGTTTTTTTGCGAGGGTTGGGGGGGAGAGAATAACTGTCACTGCGAAATCAATTGATGCTTGCGAGCAGGATTGCAATCCAAATGGAAAGGGGAGTTGTGGTTGCATGCCAAGGGATAAGGGGGAACTCAGAGGGGGGGGTGGGTATTTGGGGTTAAGGTAATATTGGATGTGGGAATTGTTGGAGTTTTTTTATGTTTTAAATGTATTGTCATACATTGAGTTTAAAAATGGAAAACTGAGAGATGAAAATAGGGAAAAGGGGGGTGGTGGTGGTGAGGAAGCGGAAATGATGTGTAAACAGGATATGAGATGGACACGTTGAACTATATGACTATAAACATTAATGGAATACATAACCAAATTAAAAGGAAGAGGCTATTAAATTTACTATAAAAAGAAAAAAAATAGATACAGCATTTGTGCAGGAAACACATCTAACTGAAGTGGAACATAATAAATTAAAGAGAGACTGGGTCGGGCACGTAGTGGCACCATCATATAATTCAAAAGCTAGAGGTGCAGCTATATTAATTAATAAAAATATACCAATCAAAATGAGGAAAGATTGGGCAAATTGGGATTGTACTCGCTGGAGTTTAGAAGATTGAGAGGGGATCTCATAGAAACATATAAAATTCTGGCAGGACTGGACAGAATGGATGCAGATGGGATGTTTCCAATGTTGGGAAAATCCAGAACCCGGGGCCATGGTTTGAGGATAATAGGCAAACCATTTAGGACCAAGAAGAGGAGGAATTTCTTTACCCAGAGGGTGGTGAATTTGTGGAATTCATTGCCACAGAGGGCAGTAGAGGCAGGTTCATTAAATATATTTAAGAGGGAATTAGATATATTTCTTCAGTATAAGGGTATTAAAGGTTATGGAGAGAAAGCGGGGACGGGGTACTGAACTTTAAGATCAGCCATGATCTTGTTGAATGGCGGAGCAGGCTCGAAGGGTCGAATGACCTACTCCTGCTCCTATCTTCTAAGTTTCTATGTTTCTAAATAATAGATCCATCAGGGAGGTATGTAATGATAAAGTGTCAGATATATTCAGAATTTTGGAATTTGCTCAATATATATGCACCTAATGAGGAGGATCAAAAGTTTATGCAGGATATTTTTATGAAGATTGTAGATATTGATAGGAGGGGATTTTAACCTTAATTTGGATCCAATGTTGGATAAAACTAGACAAAAGACTAGTAAAAAGAATAAAGTGGCCAAATTTATGGTTAAATCAATGCAGGAAATGAAACTTATGGATATATGGAGGAGGTAGCACCCAAAGGAGAAGGAATACTCATATTATTCAAGTAGGCATAAAACATACTAAAGGATTGACATGTTTTTATTGTCGGCCCATATTCAAGGGAAAGTTAGGAAAACTGAATATAAAGCTAGATTCCGCCCTGGAAATGATATAAAAGAGGAGGCAAGTTTGCTGCCTAACCACTGAGTCCGGTGAATTGATTTAGTAGTTCTACTGGAGTCGTCAATACACAATGATATTTTAAAACTGTTCAAAGCCTTTGGAGAAAAAGTTTCTGTTGCATTATGAAATTATAGCAGATAGCTATAAACATGTAATATTACTTGTAATCATTTTCAGCAAGTGTGATATGCTTGAAAATAATTATTAGAAGTTAATGCAATATGTGTGCACTGGAAGAAAATCTATGAAAGATTAACAAAACAAGATCATCAAATTGGTTAGGAAAGAGACAGAGAGTGTTAAGATGTTTTGAAGGTTTGCATTTTTCATTTACCAGACAAAGGTTGTGAGGCTGTTCCTATCAGGACCTCCAAACATGCCACATTTTGTTGGAGTTTACTTCATCTTGAACTTTTGTCTATGTACACGAAGTTCTGTTCAAATACTGCAGGTTTGATTGCTCACATTCTGTCCCATCTGTCTTGTTCCAATGCTTCATTTTTATGCTTGGCATTTATCTTAACATTTCTCTTGGAATCATATAACACTGTGAGGGCCATGTGTCACATGTGCAATGGAAGAATGTGTTGACTCTCACATCAACTTTCTTTCATGCTAAAATGGTGAAATACGGCACTGAGAGTGATCTGTTCTTTGATAATCACCATTATTTGCATGAAAAAAGTTGATGTGAGAGTCATTTTTCAGATCATGCACCTTCAGACCTTCTCCAATTCAGCTGATTGACACTTACATCCTCCTTTGTTTACAGAACAGAACTATAAATGCCATTGGAGAAATAACATAGAAACCTGGAAGAACTCAGCTGGTCACACAGTATCCATTTTGGCCTGAAACATCAACAATCTTCTATGGATGCTGCCGACCCTTTTAGTTCCTCCAACATTTTGTTTCTCCAGTTTTCTGGCAACTGTAGTCTTGATTGTTTAAACATGCCATTGCTGGATTTATCAACAATGTACATTTTACATCACCTGAATGACCTATTTGATGATCTATAACATTACTCTGGGTATAGCCAACTGTCTCATATTATTTACATTTTTTTCCAGAGGCAGGTTTTCACGTAGGGCAAAATTGTCAGAATAACAGATGATTTAAGCCACAGCTCTAAAATACTGGATCTAAAAGGTGTATTTCATACTCAAGTACATTACTGAGGAAATTGGACAAGAGATAGAATGACACAATTTATTTTTTCCCTGCTATATCTGAATAAACCCTTTACTCATAACCAGGGCATCAGCCTATCTAAAACCACAGGTGATGTGAATTTTCCAAAATTATATCAGCTATATTGAACTGTGACAATGTTGTTGAGTCATAGAATTATACAGCATAGCAAAGGGAACTTCAGCCCATCCTTGCTAACCTTTTTGAACATCTACAAAAAATCCATTTGCCCATATTAGCTTTATGTTCTGCCATGTCCTCCTATTTCATACTTAGCAAAGTTTCTGTTTAAATGCCACTTAACTGCAATATTTGCACCTGATTACACCATCTCCTCCAGCAGCGAGTTCCAGATACCAACCACTCTCTGTGTTAAAGAATGTGCTCACAAATTCCCTTCAAAACTCCTTGTACTTATCATATTATTCTTACTCCTTTCTGCTATTTTATTATATATCTGTTCCTCCATTTTCTCCTGGGATATGATTCATAGGACACCATGAGAATGATTGCCTCTCTAGATTTCCTGATTTGAATCTATGAGCTTATTGTACAGTTTATTGTCAGAAACATTACACAATGTATCTATGCACCAAATTCTTACTCTAGGTACTTCATTAAAACTGACTGCCATCATATACATAATTGAATTAAAAAACAAATAATAAATGTTAAAAAATACAGATAAATATTCAAAATTATTCCTATGCAACAGTGCAGACAGCCCTTTTGTAGTGTTGGAGCAGTCCATAATTAGTGTGGCAAAGAGAGATTCAAGAGCCTGATAGCTTTGGAAAGAAATTGTTCTTGAACTTAGAGGTGTTGATCTTTACCTTCTGAGCAAAGGTAACAGTAAAAAGGGGCTGTGATCAGGATGATGGAGGTCTTCTCTGATGTTAGCGAACTTCTTGAGGCAGGATGTTTTCAAAGGACTGGAGGTCGGAATCTGTGATGGATGTGGCTATATTTGCTGCATGATGCAGCCTTCTGCATTCCTGCACACTTGAATTGTCATACCAGTCTGTGATGCATCCCATCAGCATACTTTCATGGTGCACTAGTCGATGTTTGATAGAATATTTGAAGAGATATCAAATCTCAGAAAGCATAGGCTTTTGTGTGTGCCTTCTTCATGGTTTAATCCTAATGGCTGCTGTGGTGTTCTCCCTTATCAGTCGAGCGAATTCAACCCCATCATATCTGAAACATCTAATCCCTGGAGCATTGAGATGATAGTACTGCCCCTCTCCCAATCATGTGTCCATGATCTTAATGCAAATGCTGGTCCATGCTGCCTTACCAATGAAGCTCCCTGCATTTAAATAAATGGGCGGCATGGACTTGTGGGCCGAAATGGCCTGTTACCATGCTCTATGTCAAAATTTAGATTTAAGACTCTTTATATGTATATCAGGAGCAAGGGGTGATCCAGGCAATGAGTGTGTCCAAGGAGTAATCCAACGGATGAAGCCAGACAATGTGTATGAGGTCCTAGTATAAAATCTGAAGCATTATGTTGTCTTATGTTAGTAATAGGGAAATTATTTGAGAAAATATTAAGGAATAGGATGTATTTACATTTGAAAAAAAGTACAGGGATAACCAACTTGGATTTCACAAGATCACAAGACAAAGGAATAGAAACAGGCCACTAGGCCCACACTAAGCTACTCTACACTAGTTCCATTTTTCGTCCTTTTCCCCTATCCCTTGATGCCCTAACTCATGAGATATTTGTCTAATACTCCTAGTGATCTGGCTTCCACTGCTGTATGCGGCAGTGAGTTCCACAGATCCATGACCCTCTGGCTAAAGAAGTTCTTCCTAATCTCTGTTTTATATGGATAACCTCTAATTTTCAGACTTTGACCCCTTGTCCTCGATTCACCCACTAAGGCAAACATCTTACCTGTATCCACCCTATCTAAACTTTTCAAAATAAGAAATGGTTCATTGAGATTTCCTCTCATTCTCCTATACTCTAATGAATGCAACTCAAAAGTTGCCAAATGCTCCTCGTATGTTAGCCCTTGCATTCCAGGAATCATCCTAGTAAATCTTCTCTGGAGCCTCTCCAACAACATCACATCCTTTGTCAGATAGGGGGCCCAAAACTGCACACAGAACTCCAAATGAGGTCTCAGCAGTGCCCCATAGAGCCTCATCAACACCTCTTTACTCTTGTACACTATTCCTCTTGAAAAGAATGTCAACATAGCATTTGCTTTCTCTACTACCAATTTTGCCATGTCATTAACTTTTATGTTTCCTTGCACGAGGACACCCAGGTCCCTTTGCACATCCGAGGTCTGAATTTTCACCCTATCCAAATAGTATTCTGCCTGTTTGTTTCCACTGCCATTTCTCTATGTTAAATCTCATCTGCCATAATTTTGCCCAGTCTCCTAATCTGTCTATTTCCTTCTGCAACTTTACGGTTTCTACTACACTTCCTATTCTACCATCTATCTTAGTGTCATCTGCAAATTTGGCCACAAAATCATTTATACCACAATGCAAATCATTAACATAAATTGTAAACAGCCCCAATACCGACCCTTGCGGAACACCTCTAGTTACAGGCAGCCATCCAGAATGAGAACCCTTAATTTCAACCCTTTGCTTCCTGCCTATCAGCCACTTCTCTATCCAGTTTAATAACTTCCCTGTAATTCCATGGGCCCTCATCTTATTTGTGTGGGGAAATCTGATCTCACAAGTCCAATTAATATTTTTGAGAAGGCAACCAAGGAAATTGATGAAGGCAGATCTGTAGACGTTGTTGGCATAGTCTTCAGTGAGGTTTTTGACAAGATGCTACATTATAGGATGATGCAGGAGGTTAAGGCACAAAGTAAGCTGGTTTATTCGAAATTGGCTTGTGATAGGAGTTAGTGGAATGATGCTTCTATGATTGGAGGTCTGTGATCAGTGGTGTACCACAGGAATTTCTGTTGTGATCCTTGTTGGTTGTAATATATATTAACAACTTGGATGTGAATAAAAGAAAAATGATCAGTAATTTTACAGTTCCTATGAAATTGGTGGTGTGGATAGGAAAGATGTGGTTAAAGATAACCACATTAACAACCAGAATTTAGTCCTGACTAATGCAAGGTGATGCATTTTATGAAGTCAAACAGGGATAGGACATATGCAGCAAATGTTAGGCTGCAAAGGAATGTTGATGAGCAAAGGCACCTTGGGGATCAAGTCTATATGTTCCTGAAAGAGGCAACAGAATTCAATCAGATGATTAATGGTTGCTTTCATAGGTCAGGGCATAGGATATAAACATTGAGATGTTATGTTGCAAATTAACCAAACACTGGTTGGATTGCACTTCAAGAACTCTGTATGAAGTTCTGATTGCCACATTGTAGGAAAGATGCAGTTGCAATGAAAGGAGTGCAAAGGAGTTATACAAGGAAGTTGCCTGGAATGGATAACTTTATTGGGCTGAAGAGAAGGATGCTGAGGAATGAACTGAATTCTAAGAATTCTAAAAGAGAAAATAATCATCTTTTTCCCATGGTAGGATTTCAAAAAAAATAGGGCAATTTGAGGGATTTTATTATTCTTACTGTAATACAAAGAGTTTCATCGGTAAGTTGGATGTAGTTAAGGGAAGGACAGGACTGGCAGTTTCATTTCCCAGGGTATGGATGTTTCAGATATGACAGAGATGAAGTTGCTGGACTGATTGGGGAATTACAGAGTGGCAATCACTTTGCTGGAATATACTAAAGCCTCCCAAAAATCAGGAGGAATGAAATAATCAGATACATAAGAGAAAAGCAGGAAGAAGTAAGAGCAGTCTGATGAGAGGAAGGAGTTTTTTTAAGGAATATGAGGGGAAACTGCTTTACACAGATGATGGGTGGTATTTCCAATCATCTGGAGGAGGAGTTAATGAAGTTAGATATAATGATTACAGTTAAAATTAATTTTGACAGTAAGTTAAAATAGCAAAATAATGGAAATTATGGGTCTAATGTAGGCAAATATGATAATCGTCAAGAGGCAAACAGATTGGTATGGACAGTGAGCTGAAGGATCAGTTTCTCTGCTGTACACAACACTATAATTCAACATATGACATGAGCAGAAAATACTAATTTTGGTCAATATTTGGGTCTAATTTTCAATTATGTTGATGTCACATAGCAATAAAATAAGTCTATTTCTCCTAGATTAATGGTCCAGTTAATGTACCTTGACATAAACCTATTGCTACTTATCTCACATAATGATACAAGAGACAATTATTTTACCAATCAAAATAAATAGATACACTCTTTGAAAAGTGAAGAAGTTGCAGGTGGTAGAAATTTGAAATAAAAGTAGAGAATTATTTAGCTAGTCAGGCAAAACTCTCTTCCTCTCCCCCCCCCCCCCCCCCCCCGCCCACCCTCGCTCTTGCTCTGAAATGCTGCTTTAGTTGAGTATTTCCATCATTGCTTTTATTTTCAACTGATTGTTTCTTGTCTTTGACTTCAGATACTGCAATTGAAGCATTGTTAACTCTATCCAGCTGGGTTTCTAATCTTGAGGAGGGGCTCAGCCCAAAATGTCGGTTATATATCTTTACCTCCTATGGATGCTGCAAAACCTGCTGAGTTTTTCCAGCATTCTGTTTTTTTAAATTACAATCACAGTGTCTGCAGACTTTCGTGTTTCACTCCCAAGTTTTACTCCAGACTTTCAATGTGTTAGATAACCAATATACATTGACAAATGCAAACAATTCAAAAATTATACAAAAGTGCAAATCTCTGTTACCAGTACATATGTTTGAGGCAGTATTTTGGATTTATGATTTTGAAACAAGAGCATAGACTAAGGTTCAGCTTCCAATGGTTACTAGCTGTCTAAATTTCTTCACAATGTTATGCAATATATAATCCAAAGTACTTTGATACTGATCAAAGATAATGACTACCTGCAAAGAGATATAATTCAGTAGAATTCAGCTGAAATTCTATTATTCACAAATCTTAATGCCGAGAAGGGACAGAAGTCCTTCAAAGAGAAACAGAACTTTTACAATGATTATCTTATTAGATACTCTTAAAACAAATTAATACATGTGGATGTTGCATACTATATACAATCCACCATCAAATTTGTTAATTACTTGTCACTTGTTGGAATTGCAATTGATTCATACAATAAAATATTCATCATTTCTGAGAATCGGATATATTAAATTTATTGCTTTATCCCTTTAATATTAATATTGAAATTTTCTGGATCATAAACCATCTAAATTGTTATTTTAACTCCTTTTTTGCCAATTCCTGAAAATCCTCTTGATGAACTACAATGGTTTGATTGCTAACATTCTACTGGGACTTAACTTTTTCACAAGTATGTGCCGACTAAGTTAATAATATTAGTTCAAAAACTCCTTCCTCTCATCAGACTGCTCTTACTTCTTCCTGCTATTCTCTTATGTATCTGAACATTTCATTCCTCCTGATTATTGGGAGGCTTTAGTATATTCCAGCAAAGTGATTGCCACTCTGTAATTCCCCAATCAGTCCAGCAACTTCATCTCTGTCATATCTGAAACATCCATACCCTGGGACATGAAACTGCCCAACTTCATGGCAGCAGGATTGATGTCTTACATCTCTGGCATTCTGCAGTGCCATCTGTAGTTAAGTTGCCATGGCAAACCAAAGGGTGTTTAAGGGACACCAAGGACTAACTGTTGATGACATGCAGATTACTTAATAAAGCAATCCATGCATATATTAGCTGCAGGTAAGTGACAGAAAAAAATCTGTCACATAAAATCTTATGGAACAAGTGACTATTATGTTGAAATTACTTTTTGTACCTGGACTGTTCCACAGGAACCCTAAAATACCAGGCAGATTAGTGATCAAAATTCATTTTTTTGAAAGATACATATGCTACAACATTCCCACAATGAAGCTTTAGTCTTCATTGCTAGTCTAACGAGTGATCAGAAGACAGTCAAAAGTAGGAGAAGGAGGAGAAAGGAGAGAGAAAATAAAGAATAAGGAATCGAAGGAAAAAGGATTAGAAGAGAAAGAGCAACCTGGAGATTTTTTTTTTGGATGTGATAGATGTGGCATTCATCTGACGATTACATCAGTTAAAGCGATTCACAAATGTGCTGGAGAAACTCAGCAGGTCACGCAGCATCCAAATGAAGTAAATGGTAACTAGTGTTTCAGACTTTGCTCCTTTGTCATGTCAAAGCAAAAAACAAACAGGCGTCTGCATCTTCTCATGGATGCTGTGTGACCTGCTGAGTTTCTCCAGCTCATTTGTATATTCCACTCAACCTCACCATCTGCAGATTTTCTTGTTTAACTAATTCTCCATTTATATTCCTCCACCTTTGTAATACTGCTGCACACCACCACACTGCATATGTAAAAGTCAACTCTGAATAAGTATTGCATAACACATCTAAAAAGCAAAGTTTTTGCCAAAATGCCAAGAAATATTAAGAATTACCCTTATTAATCTTCATATGGTTTTGCCTGACCAAGTATTCCAAATAATACTACCCCACTTGCTGCAAAAATAGCCTTAGGGAACAACCTTAAACAGCTCTGAGGCACAAATGGCCAGTTTCAGTTGGCAAAGCTGGTTAACAACTCAACAGGGAGCAAATGTCATTATAAGAATCTCGAGCTGGCTCATGTTTCAAGGAGTCACTGACCCCCCCACCCCCCCACCCCCTTCAAATGTAAGGGGTCAGAAAGCATGACAATGTGTTCCATCAAACTGCTTTGAAAAATTGCACCACTTGCCATGATGAGAGGAATAAGAGTTTGTAAGCTTCAAAACTTTATGAATTTCTTAGCTTGATGAAGGGCTCAAGCTTGAAACATTGGTTATGCATCTTTATCTTTGCTACACAGAGTACACTCTTTGACCAGCTGAGTTTCTCTAGCATTTTGTTTCTACTTCAACGATGGTGTCTGCAGACTTTAGTATTTTACTTTTGTGAGTGTATTGCTGGATTGACAAGTATGGTAATCAAGTTGTCCACCATTGTCTCACTGGAAAAAATAGACACAAACTCAACTACAATAATTATCCAAATTGGTCTTGGATTTCCGAGTGCTATTTTTTTTTACAGCCAAACCACCAGTCATTTCATTATGCTTACATATCATCCTCATTTTATCAGGGGAGACACAAAATTAATGATGTTGGAAATCCAAAACAATTGCTTTGGAAAGCTGCTAAAGGTAAGAAAGGTGTGTCTGATGGTGAATGCCCATTGTCGGTGACACAAATTGTGGAAAATGATCTAGTGAATGCTCGTAGGTTGAAAGGTGAGGACAATGGAACCTTATTTATATTTTGGCCAAAATTATGGCAAGTCAAAGTGCAACTAACAGATGAATGAATGCCTTGTCAACTATAATACAGGTAAAACAATGACTTAAGAACAAGACAAAGGCACTAGTGCAGAAAATCTCATCTAATTACATTTATTCACTCTGTAAGCGTGACTGTGAGCTTCAAGTCAATCCAGTCACCTGTCACTTTAATACTTCATTGTTTTAATGATTCTCAAAGAACAGATCCATCTTAGTATGTTGAAGCCCCTGAGGCCCAGCACATAATATAACAATTTTTCATGTAGGCATTATTTTATCTTTTTACCAGCATTGCTAAATGTTTCCCTTTCATTCTGTTAATTTTCTCTCTTCTTTCTTTGACTCCCAATGTTTATTGTAGTTGTTACCTTCTGCATTTCATCAAGAATTCCTTCCACCCCTCCCTCCCTACAAGTTAACATGCTTAGAGTTTCCCTTTTTCCAGAACTTTTACCTGGTGTGTTATCTCTATTTTTCGATCAGCTGATGCCACTTGACCTGCAGACTGATTCCATCATGTTCAGCCTTTGTCTCTACAGTGCCTCAGCAAAGATTTTGTTTTTATAATCTGCAAAAGAATGCATGTGGCTACCCTGAACTTTAGGATCCACCATCTTTGTTCCTTCTCCGTGATCTATCATGACAAGATCATGAAGTCTTGATTATCCCGCAATGTTTTTCTGACTGTCTACAGCTGCGAACCATCTTTTCTTGCAAAATAAAGCAACATCTCTCAATGATAGCCATGCAATGCTTTTAGGGTGCTCTCCTGGTTGAATTGCTGGAAATTTATTCAAGTGGGAAAATGAGATTTGCGGCACTATTAAATTATGAATGGTAGGAATGAGTTCAGATTGAAAGAAACTGTTGTCAGGTGAACGATGGGGTGATGAATTGTACAATTACTAATATTGTTGGTGAGATAAGCTTTTTGAATCTACCCTCATTAATCTTGATCACATGTGCAAGGTCATTTGACATCTGGTCTATGAGTTTTGGCTCCTTGTATTTATTGTCCATTCTGACTGGCTTTGGGCAATTAGCTGATGGACCTCCTATGAAGAAATCATACCTTTGCTTCTCTCCTCCTCTTCTACAAAGGAAAATGCAGCAAGACAAAATGATGTGGCTTGCTTCAATGATTCCTTCATCAGAATACCAGGCAGCACCTGCGGTAGCACCATTTATATATTTCCTTAAAGAGCAGAGCTTGTTCAAAGTAACACAAACTAGATTTGGAGTGCTATTCAGTCCTGATATTGTTCTCTAGCTGAATCTGCAGCCATTCCACAGCACAAATGGCTGCAACAAATATGTGATGTGATGTGAGAGCTTGCAAGCTGCATCAACACAAAAGCAGGTATTTCCTGGACCTTTTTGTGGGAGTTGCAGTTTAGCCCCTCACTTTGTTTATTAATTGGTGAAAATATATATTGATAGACATTATCAATAATAAAGATTTCACAAAGTAGCATAGCATTTTTATTGCACCTAATGAAAATTTACACCCTTGTAGTGTAAGCAATTTTCCTGTGCAGCACCATTTAGGAGTTATTGGTTGATATTTTGAGTGCCATTATAAATACATTCTAGAACAATGTGTTTTTGATTCCTTTGGCACTAAGAGTAGCTCTTCTCTGATATAAATTATAAATTAAAAGTGGTAAATAATGGCTTATTATTTGGAAACCTCAACATGTAATATGAATCACATGAATTAAAAATGTTTTAATGATACTTTATGATATAATGATGTTTTTGTTCATATGTAAACATGTAACCTCTTGGTAATACTTTTGGACAGAACAAGACCATAGACTGATTGATCACTTGTAATGAGTAGAAATAAAAGATCATACCTCAACAGTTAAGAGAAAATTTATGCAATATTTTTCATTTTATCAGGTGGTAAAGTCTTAAAGTGCGCTGGCAAAAAAAAAATCAGAATTTATTTAGTGCGTATTTTAAAGTCAAAACAATCACTTGCTCAGGTGCACAATCTCACTTAGCAAAACCAGCTTGTCGAGATGAGAGAAAAAAGTCTCCTCTCTTTCAAATCTCAAAGGATACAAGTGATATTTTATAAGAAGCCCTCCCCTAATTCCTCATGGACATGTGTCCACATCACAGTATTAACCACAATCTGACATGAGCCAATACTAAATTATATTTTTATATGGAGTAAAAAGCAGAATGTGTGGGGGGAATGAGAATAATAATGACTAATGCTGAAACTAAATGCTGAAAGAAAGGAAACATATTTTCAATATTTTCTGCCACTAAGTTGTTCAAACGTTTGTAAAAGAAATGCAAATACAGACACAAACATAGTGTTAACAATTACTCCAATTGACTTTTAATTTTCCATTTTCTCACTGAATATCTGAGTCAAAAGACAAGGCTCAACATTTGTTAAGTTCAATACTGTTGGACACCGATGAGTTTGGTGACTGGGCTTTTATGTAAATAATATTGTATGTCATATACAAAAAGGGTTAGCATAAAAGTCTCAGGATGAAAATTGATGATCACACTTGACTGGTCCATATATGTTTGACACAATCCCTCTCAACTTTGTGACTCAATTATGTTGAGACAATCCGATAAAGAATTTATCGCTTCACTTCACTTCCAATAAATTTAATTTATTGTTGCAAAGAATATCAGGAGACACATGCTGGATTCTGTAAGGAAGTCACCAAAATGAAGTTAAGGGAGCAAGTGGATTGAACAGGTGCAATGTGGGATTGGGTCTCTCTCAGATTTCTCGATCTGCAGATCATATATATCAGACTGATGTTAACAAAGAAGTTAGGGCAGAGGTGTCAAGGGCAGAATTTCTCCTAACATTCAACAATTTCATGTAATCAGCCTTCTCTCTTTTTGACCACACAGTCTTGGCAATCAATGTCTGATTCTCCAGTGATACTCAGTAAATAAGATCAAATCTATTGCAAAGGTCTTCATCATGATGTAATATCATTAGGAGAACTGACCAAGGGCCATCATCTTGAAATGAACACACCATTTCTCCTTTCACAGATATCCATTCCAGGATATCCAGCCATCTTCTGCTATTTTTTCCCTCGGATTTTTTGAATCTGCATTGTTTTTTTTTGAATTTTCATTCACTCCTAGATCAACGTCATCACTTGCCTGAGTCAAATGCTCTCCATTGACAGATAGTTGTCTCTTGTCATCTCTCATGTGCTCATCACACCCTTGTTAATGCCCCAATTCATCAGATTAGCTCATCTCAAATGTATATTCATGTCATCGATTCCCATCACATTTTCAAACCTTCCCTAATAGAGTTAAACAGGAAAGCCTGCGGATGCTGTGATTGTTGCACAAAACGTAAAAGTGGTGGAGAAATGGAGCAGGTCATGCAACATCTATAGGACAGAAAAGAAAATATCCCCAATGCCCTTGACCAATATTGTCTTCATCTAAAGACAGAAATATTTCAAGCCTTATCTCCCTCATTCCAATATAGCCCCACACCCAACATATCACAACTTATCTCTGGTCTTAACAGAAGTCAGTTCTAGGAATGGTCAATATGCACTTGCCAACCCAGCAACAATAATTCGAGAAGAATCAATAAAAATTAAATGTTCCAATTTCAGCTTATTTCAATTCTCTAAATAAGAAAGGGCAAACAGTCATTGGCATCTTTATCTACTGCACTCACTCTGAGCCTTTCACATTGCACAGAATCCTTGTAAGCCCATCCCTATTTCATACCTGATTGGCTTCATTCTTCACATCTGCAAAGGAATATGAGAAAGGGCCTCACAGATCACACAGATTCTCCCTGCAGAGTAGCCATCCATTTAACTTGACTTGCCTGAATTGGTTCTTTAAAAAAGCTATCCAAGTATAAAAAAGAGGAATGCAATTTTAAGAAAATGCTCAGGATAAAAATAAAAGGCCAAACAGAAGTATACAATGTGAAAAAGCACAATAGTAGACAAATAACACAGATTAAAGAAAGATTGGAAAAAAAATATTGGGTTTCTGTTTTGTCAGGACGATCCTAAAGGAGACTAAGTTTTATTTTCTTTCACAGTTTGTTTTTTGCTTTTGTCAGCAATATCAGGTTGTTGGAAAAGTTTTGAAAAGTAGTTGGTCACAAACTTTGCAATATCTGAGTTGGATTCTACTAAACGATATTTTCTGAGGAACAGAACAATGGGTACAAAATTTACTCAATATTGTGAACAGCAGTCAGGCACTCCAGAGTGAGAGAAGTTCTCTTGAGTGTTATGTTTGGATGAGTGTTTCCATGTTTTTTTACACTGTTTTGTTGAGCTGTACTGCACAATCGGATGATAATAAAAATGAACTTGAATTTGTCTGGGAAGCATTCATTTTATTTATTTGGAGTGTTCATGGGGCTGATATGGTTGGATAAATTGTTTCTTTCTTTCACTAATAGTGATGTGAAATGACTCTGTGCCACTGATTTCACACTGAGGAGAACCCATCCCATAAGAGATAAAATCTGAAGGCCATCAATCTTATCTTCTCCCGAAGCGACACGGTTAGCATAGCAGTTAGCACCAGTGACCTAGGTTTGAATTTACCACTGACTATAAGGTTTGTGTACATTTTCCCTGTGTCTGTGTAGGTTTACTCCTACATTCCAAAGACATACAGTCTTCGTAGATGAATTGATCAGAGTGTATTTGTGCAGTGTGCAGTGTGGCTACTACAACAAATACGCCACTAGCCACAAGGAATGTTCATCTGTCCTTTTCTATTTATCATCTTTTATTTTCTCTTTCTGCACACTGTTACTTTAATTATTACTTCTTGTTTGTTAATGTTTTAAGTAGCATTATAGCTGCAGCAAGCAAGAATTTCATTATATCTGTACATTGACTACATGCATATGATCATAAACCTCCATATTTTATATCATAAGGAGGCAGTCATTGTATTTAATTAAGTTCAAGTTCCAGTTTATTATCATCTGATTGCACAAGTACAATCGACGAAAGAGCATTCTCTGGTCACAACGAGACATAACAAAATACCCACAAACAATACATATGCAGATCAAATAAACATTTATAAAAAATAAATAAATATGCTTTGTTTAAATATCACCATAAACATTGTTTTGTGAATATGAGTCTTGGGTGGTTTGGGGACCAGTTTCTTTGGTCATTCAGCATTCTCACTGGGGGGAGGGAGCCACTGCTATGGCCCTGTGGATTGACATCTGATCTGATTCTCCATTCCAATTAGGTAAGCTCTTCTCCATTGTTTTTCTTTGGACTTGAAGATAAACCGTTTACTTTAAATCCCCTTTCTCCTGTATATAAAAAAAAACGCTTGCATTCGACCATGCCCCTCAATCTCGCTGTGTCAAAAGATAGCGAGACCATCTTGGAGTATTGGGTTCAGTTCCGCTCACCTCACTTTAGGAAAGATGTGGAATGATCAGAGAGGATGCTGAGGAAATTTACCAGGTTATTGCCTGGATTGGAGAACATGTCATGTTAGGAAAATTGAGCAAGGTGGTCATTTTGAAGTGATGGAAGTGACTTAAGAGGTGATGACAAGAGACATAACTTGGGTGGACAAGCAGCACCTTTTCCCAGCACTGGGGTGTTGTGTTTGAGGTGAGTGAAGGGAAAGTTGAGGAGAGATGTCAGAGGTGATCTTGCGTCCAACACAGAGTGGTGGATGCCTGCAATGCATGGCAGGGATGGTGGGATTATGCAACTGGGATATTTAAAAGACTCATGGATGTCAGTCCAATGGAGGTTATTGAGGGTAATGTGGAAGAGGTTTACATAAGTTGGGAGGGCCGAAGGGCACGGATGCACTTCTCTGATCTCCCCCCAGTCTTTCTGCGAAAATAATCTCCTGGTTCATACGTATTATAATTTTCCCGCTTCCTTTCTCAAATGATCTTATTTCACTTACCATCTCACAGCCCAAACTTTTTTTTCTTCCTTTGATAAAGTTTTGGGCCTTTTTAATCACGGGGATACCCAGGTGTGGAACCTTGCCAAGGAGGCAGTGATGGACCGCAAGGTGATGCACGCGGCTCTCCCTTCAATGGAAGCCATCAAGCGGCCTGCTCTCGAAATGCAGGTCCAGGCAAGGAGAACGTGTGGAATGCGCGCTCGCCCATACCCACTTGGTCTTGAAGCCGCGTTTGAGAAGCCACCCTCCCTCTCTCTCTCAGTCAGTCAGTCGTTTAATGAGTTACACGGTGTGGAGCTGCTTCTGCTCTCCCCCCGCCTCCAAGCCTCTCTGGCTCTGTCACTGGCGCGCGCTCTGGCACGCACCGAGCCCGGGAGGGAAACGCGCAGGTACCGCTCGCGTCTGGCCGCCAAAATTATATTCTTCACCTGTTTTCTTTCCCTCCCCACCTCACACACAATACTTTCGACAGCCACGGATGTTATTTTGTGTCCTTTTCATGATCTTTTTGCTTCCAGCTCGAACGAGGTCTGCATTCGGAATAGAAAACGACCCTCCTTTCTATAAACCCCCCCAAATCCTGGTGGTGTTTTGAATTGTACAAGTGGGGCGATATAATTGAGTAAGTACAGTGTTATTTTTCTTCTCTCTCTGTCCCCCAATTGTTTTCCATGCTCGGTGCTTCGTGGCGCGACATCGTCTTCATTTCTGTGGCTGTAGTGTTCGGTGGAGGACGCGAGCGATCTCGCCTGAGATTGGGGGTCGGGTCTTGCTTTCCAACCCCTTTCTTATTTCAACTCCACCGAGGGAGTCCTTTGGCGGCTGGCGGACACCAACACAAAAAAAAGTTAGTCTCTTTTGCTCGATCAATGACAGCGCGAAAGAAGTTCATTGTGGTTTCTCGATTTGCTGGATTGGGTTGGTTGGATGTTGCAACTTTTCAGGATGTTGGCGCATCTGCTGAGGCAGGAGATGGGTAAAAGCTTCCAGTGATCCCAGGGAGATCATGATTTATTTTTCTTTGAACTGCCACGGAGGTCGGCTCGAGATTTTAAAGGCAACACCAGATGTGAATGCCAAGGTGGCAATCATTTTTGGGGGGACCAAAAGAGTTTGAAAGCTCTACTTTGTTTGGAAATGTGGTGCTGGCACTTGGTCTGGATGCCCTGTCTCCGTCGATCGGAAGATCAAAGGAGTGCCGATCCATTGCGCTGCCGGGCTGCGGTGGCTGCTGTGTTGGGGATGGATGAATGAGCGCAGGTTTCCAAGCCCGTCACTCGCTTCCTTTGCACCTGGTTTCTCGAGAAGTTTCCCCCCCCCAATTTTGGCCAACGTTTTCGCCCGGGACAAATGCTCCATGGTCACCCCGCTGATCGTGCCTTTCCTGTTCACTTCTCGGTCCTTTTTCATGTGCGCTTTCTGAAAGCGAGGACGCGGTGCACAAGTTGACCGCGACGTGTCTCTCCCACCAATTGTTTTCAGGCTTCCCGTGATTTGAGGCTTGAGTTTTCGTGGTTTATTTCATCATCTCCGACGTGAAGGAGAATGAAATCGTTGTAATTGCTTTCATATATGGGATTGAAGGAACAAAGTTCATAAATGGATCAATTAAGGTTGCTGGACATGAGATAATCTGTGAACTCCAACAGTTTTCTTTACAAACTCGTGCATGACCAAAAAGGAGATGCAGTTTTTTTCTTCTCTTCACGAAGAGTGAGCTTCCGCAGGACAGATTTGATTTATGTATCTATCTATGTATATAGATAGATATATAGATAAATAGATAGATAGATCTATCTAGATAGATATATAGATAAATAGATAGATAGATCTATCTAGATAGATATATAGATAAATAGATAGATATATCTATCTAGATAGATATATAGATATATATAGATATCTATATCGATATAGATATCGATATAGATCGATATCTATATCGATATATATAGATATCTATATCGATATAGATATCAATCTATATCGATATCTATATAGATATAGATCTATATAGATATAGATAAAATACAAATTAATGCTATAAACCCACCACATCCAGAAATAGTATTTCCAGAGAAAATTGGCAACTTTTGTAATTTCATTCCAAAATAAACCTATGATTAAAAGTGTTAGAGATGATATCCACCTGCCTCTGCATTGATTTGAAGTCGGAAGCAAGAGAACTTGGTGACATTCCAAGTCTTTACTTGATATGAAATCTCCAAAAGTCACATCATTTAAAATGTTTGATTTCAGGAATTCAGTTGTTCCGCGATGAGGTGTGATGAAATTTTCCATTCAGTGCAGTCCTAGTTTTGGGCTTTCAAAATAAAATTGGTGCATTACTTAAGGTACAAGTTGCAACTCATCGGTTTCCTATTTTTTTTCCCCGATATTTTAAAGTCTGGTGAAAAATAATTTACCAATTTTAGCACCAAACTATCTCACTGCAGACGTTTGAACTAGTTCAGTGCTTCTGATACCTCATTAGATAGAATAAATGTGACAAGGGCTTCTGACCTTGTACCTCAGTGCAGTTTTCCATCCCTGGGTAGGAATGAGTAAGTGGTTCACTCCCAGTAGATTGCAAGTCATTCATTTTCATTGAACTGCAAGTCACAGAACTTCAGGAAACTGCTCAGGAAAGCTCTTTTGTGCGTGCGTGTGTGTAAAGGTTATTGAATCAGTACTTGGCTCGAGTTTTTGTTTCATGGGAACAGGTGCATCTAAAAGCTAAATCAAATGTAACAGCATATTGACTTGTAAAATAAGCTTGACCTTAAATAGAATAATAGGATCTTGAAGTAATAAGATATATACAATTCTTAGCTTTAATATTGCCTGACAAAATCAATCAAGCACTTATTTTTCCTAACTGAAAATTCTTGTGAGATGCTGTTAGGTTGTTACATGCGATAATGGGAAAATCAATGCAGTAGGAAAATTAAATTTTACTCAGAGCCCTTTAGGCAAAGTGCAATGTAAAATATATTTTGTCTTCCCTTGAGGTTCAATTGAGAAGACGAGAGATGGAATCTAGGTTAGCTGTCAGTGCAAATGATGGCAAGAGTCTTTAAAAAATGGCTTACAGATTAAGCTGTTAAATGCATTTCAGTTATAGCAAATAATATCGAGTAAATTGTTTAATCTGATAAATAAAAGGGTCAAAATCTTTCTACCCATTTAGACTGAGCTGCAGTCAAATTAACACACAGGTTCTATACTTTTTGTGCTGAAGAGATTTATCAGAATGAACACTGATTTGTCAGATCCTTATAGAACCATGACATCTAAATCCATGGAGAGATGGTGGAAGTACCTGCTGTGGATGGCTATGTGATTGATATGATAAAAAGATGAAAACTGCAAACTTCTGTAGTGATATTGGACACACGTTTCATTTCGCTTTGTATATATTTTGTACGTAGTTCAATGTTTTCATTAGTTTGCAGATGGGTTATAAAGTTGCCTGCTTTTTTTTTTAACATTCATATATTAAGTATATTCTGGTTTTAAGAAGCAGGATTGTAATTCCAGCCAAAAGGGGAAAATAATCACACTACAGAGCATTAAGGAATGTATTTTTCTGTGGGTTTTAAGCAAATTGTTTCTTTCATTCTCTTGTAAAAGTGATTGTTTTATTTTCAAAGCGCTGTAATCATTTGATTATGAATTTATCACCATTTACGATGAC